>NC_053024.1:358177192-358270306 GCF_003073215.2 Triticum urartu
CAAGAACTCCATAAACACCTTGTTCATCATATTCATGAAGTATGCAGGGACATTAGTCAATCCAAATGACATAACAGTATATTCATACAACCCATACCTCGTAGTACAAGTAGTCTTTGGAATATCTTGCTCATGAATCTTTAATTGATGATAACCAGAACGAAGATCAATCTTAGAAAACATAGTAGCTCCCTCCAACAGGTCAAATAGATCATTTATCATAGGCAAAGGATACTTATTCTTAATGGTTACCTCATTCAGAGAACGATAATCAACACACATCCTCAAGGTCCCATCCTTCTTCTCCACAAACAAAACTGGAGCTCCCCAAGGTGATGAACTTGGGCGAATAAATCCTTGTGCCTGCAATTCTCTTATCTGCTTCTTCAATTCTTCCAACTCTTGAGGAGGAATTCTATACGGTCTCTTTGCAATAGGTCCAGTGCCCGATATTAAATCAATAAGAAACTCAATATCTCTATCTGGTGGCATACCTGGCAACTCCTCTGGAAACACATCTGGATAATTTCTCACAACTGACACCTCTTCCAGGCTACCCCCTTAAGAGAGTTCACCTGCACCTGATTACGCTTATACTTACACACATATTTGATCCTCTTCCCTCCTGGTGCACTGAGAGTAATAGATCGACTGGCACAATCAATACGACATTTATATAACTGCAACCAATACATACCCAAAATAATATCCAGACCTTGTGACTTCAATATAATCAAATTCCTAGGAAAATCATGCTTTCCAATAGACAAAGTCAACTGATGACAACCGACACCTGCTATCATCTCAGCTCCTGGGGAACTCACTCTAATAGGCATACTAAGTGTTTTGGTTGGCAATCCATGTTTATCAACAAATATCCTTGAAATAAATGAATGCGATGCACCAGTATCAAAAAGAACAAGCACGGGTACTGAGTTAATCAAGAACTTACCAATCACTACATCAGGTTCATTATAGACCTCCTCAACATTAACATGGTTGACATGACCCTTTTGGAAGGGGTATGGCTTGCTGACTCCTGAATCCCCATTATCGTTCTTGTTCCCTGGACAAGCATTGGAGTAGTGGCCCATCTTCCTACACTTATAGCATTGAACCTGGCTAATATCCCTCTGCACAGGCATACTCTGGTGGCTCTGGTTATTATTCCCTCCATTACCATTACCATTACCTCTACCATTGCCATTGTTGCTCTTGTGCCCATTGTGATGATGGTGGCCATTATGGTTGTGGCCATTCCCTCCATGATGATTATGTCCATTACCTCCATGATGATTATGCCCATTACCTCCATTACCATGATATGAAGTGCGTGGCTTCTGCTGTGGTCCTGAATTATACATGTTATTATTGTTGTACTTCCTCTTGCGATTCTCTATGGCATGTTGCTTTCCTCCAGCACAATAGCCTTATCAATCAAATCCTGACAATTCCTAAAAGTGGCCACTGTCAACTGAAGGCTCAAGTCATCATTTAGGCCCTCCAAGAATTTCTCCTGCCTAGTTGCATCAGTGTTAACATCATTAGGAGCATAACGTGCAATATTATTAAATTCCTCCATATACGCATTAACTATGCGACCTCCCTGGCGCAAACTGCGAAACTCCTTCTTTTTCAGACTCATAGCACCAGCAGACACATGTGCAGCACGGAAGGCATCCTGAAACTGAGGCCATGTGATAGTAGCAATGGGATAAGTGACCAAGTAGTTGTCCCACCAAGCTGCAGCAGGACCCTCCAACAAATGTGAGGCAAACCTCACCCTCTCTGCATCTGTGCATCCAACCGTCTCCAGGTTCCTATTGACTGCACGGAGCCAATCATCAGCCACAGTAGGTTCAGGGGAACTGGAGAACCTCTGAGGATTCAACCTCAAGAACCTGGTAAGCATATCCACAGGTGGCGGTGGCGGCGGATTGTTGTTGTTATTGTTGTTGTTCTGGTTCTGAGTAAGCACCTGGATCAACTGGGCCTGTCCCTCAATAACCTGATGTATGTATGGTGGTACTCCATTGCCATTGTTGTCTCCTCCTGCAGTATTGCGTCTAATATCACCCATCGGCGACATCTAGTGGGCAAGCATAGAAGAGCTATAGATATAATAGGGCCAAGGACTATGTGTATATAAATATATTCTACCCATATGCATAATATGATCAAGACAACAAAACACAACAACGAATTACACCAACAAACAAACAAACAGCAAACAATATAATAATATTATATATATAGTCGAATAATTTCAACACTAAGCAATTTAACAAACAACTACCAATCAAGCAAACAATCTAGTATCTTCATGCCATGAAAGTGGGCATAATCAGATACGCTAACATGATAATGTTGCAATATAAAACAAACATGAATGGTGGTCTCGGCACTAGTTCCTACTTAACTGTTCAAGATACTTGAGGGGGTTAACTAATAAACATCAAGAAGTATAACTAGCTGATAAAATAATTTTCACTCCTATGGCTTTCTAATCCATTTTCTAGGGTCACGTCCTACAGTCAACACACTGCTCTGATACCATCTGTAACGACCAAACCTCGATGGATTTGAGTCTATATGCTTACCGTGCTAGTCCCTGGATCGAGCTCGCTAGCACACACAGTATAGATGAATACCAGAATAGCAAGTGCATCATTTATTACATCGTATGATCCAGAATATATAAAATAAAACAATCTGCATAGCACTTGGCTAGCTTTATTCAATCAAACAGCGGAAAGTTGCAGAAAATAACGATGAGTCCCATCATAGCCCACTGGCGGTGCTGAGTGCAGACTCGCGACCCTAACGGTACCTTACTCTTTGTCAGAAAATCCTGCAACATGAGACGTTGCAGCCATATAGGTCAATACTTGGAATGTATTGGCAAGTTACACAGGAGTAATAATAAAGCAGACCTACATGTATATGCATAGTATATCAAAAGGAATGCTTGAGGGTTTATTTTTGCAGAAAGCTGATTTTATCCTAATATCTACCTAATAGTCAAATTTTATTTAGTTCTTTTATTACTACAATTAAATGCACAAGGTTGAGTTGGCAAAATCAACTCCAACCTACCCTTTTGTTAAGTTGCCCAACAAATTTATTAAGTGTCACATCTGTCAAGATCATCTAACAACTGTAATGGCATAGTGGCTCAAAGTTGCCCATAACCGGGGGCACGGCTAATCATTATTAGTTTTAATACTCTGCAGAGTTTAGTACGCTTTACCCACTAGACCCAACCCGAAGATTGAGACGAAGTCTTTCAGAAGCAGTCCCCAAGTCCCAACAGGAGGCCTATCCCAACTATTATATCTACATCTGCTGGCACTACCGGGTAAGGGCCCCACAACTGATCAACTAAGCCAGAGCCCATTTAGCCAGTGGTCGCACATGGAAGCTACTAGTCACTAAGTCTGTCTGATCTTTTTGAGCCTGGGCGGCTGTCCACTTACATTCAGAGGGTATAGACCATGATGTTCTTGAAATCACCCTAGCAATACCACTTCCGCCCAGAGGTGAATTAAATCCTGAGTTACTACTCAATTTATTATGTATATATTCCTCACATAAGCTCAATGAATACAGAACCAACCCCGTCTACAAAGCATAGCAAAACTACAACTACCACGATCTGCAATGACGGGAGATACCTCAACAATATAGCAAAAATAATATAATAATCCTATACATGCATATATTCAAGGTGTTATATAACTACATGCATAGACAACAATAGGTAAAGGATGATCAAGGTGTAACTTGCCTTGGTTCTGGTTCAGAAAGTCACACTCCTGACAATAGCTCGCGTCCCACTCCGGACAATCTACACGTTTCATACAATTCAAGAAATCAATCACCGAAACACGAATAGAACTAAAACAAAACCAACAGCAACAAAACCATTTTTAAAACTCAACAACAGAAGCTTAACAACACCTAAATTGCACTATGGTCACTACGCAAAAAGAAACACCAAAAACCGATAAACGGTTTGAAAGTTACGGCCTACGGAAGATTTGATTCAAACTCGAATAAATTCAAGTTTGAAAGGTGTGAACATGTTCCTCACCTAATGCAATTTTCGAAAATATTTTTTTATGCAATAGGCCACACAAACAGTAAAATAACACACAATTAAAATATTTTTGGGACTATGAAAAAAATACCAGGATATAACAGATGAACAGAAAATAATATTCTGCACATTATGAACATTTTTAAAATAGGGGAGAAGTCATGTTATCTCCACTCCAAATAAATTGCCTTTTTGTTGCATAATGATTTGAATATTCTGAAAAACCAAATAATGCAATAAAAATATGATATGCATATGAATGATCTAATAACATCCTAATTTAGGAAAATTGGGATGTTACAACTGCCGAGGAGCTGGGAGAACGCATCCAAGCTTTGGCGATAGCCACGGCAGAGCTCGTGGGCGTCGAGGAGGTCGACAGGGGTGAGGAGCCATAGGGGGCTCCACCGCTGGGGAAGGGTGACTGTCCTCACCCGATATTTGATTAGGAGGAGGGATATGATCACTATCAACATATCATCAGGGAGGTTGTTGATGAAGTCTAGGCCTGCTGGAGTCGCTTGCGGTTCTTTCTCGACCCGCCTCCGCTTGTTGGCAGCCTCGTTCTCCACCTCGTCGGCGGTGACGGAAACCTCTGTCTCCATATTCACGTCGTGCTCTGGTGCTTCAACAGCCCCGGCGTCGCTACTCCCTCCGATGCGGTGCTTCGGCGGCAGCCTCATACACTGACGGCTTTGAGGACTCAGAGCGGCGTCGAGGATGCGGGTGGGGAGAGAGGATTGTGTGTGGCGAGGATGGCGGGTGCGGCCGCTCGGCCACACCATTAATACAAACCAGTGGGAAGGAGGTGGGCGGCGGTCCAAGGCTGTCTCGCTTCCAAGCGAGAACGATTGCTTAATCTCTATGAATGAAATCTATGCTTAATTACTGACTTTTAGTTGCAAAAAGTAGATGATGCTATTGATTTTTAGCTGCATATTTTGAAAAATCGCAGTTTCTCTTGGCTTAGCACCAAAGTCTGGCTTTAATTTGCATACCGTAATTTGAACCGTTTGCGTTGAAGAGATGCACAGATCCCGCGTTAAATAGCTTGCATGCTTCCCGGTGAGCCTACGCACCGGACTGCGCTTGAACGCCTCCCGTTCAATCAAGCAGTTATCCGCACAGCCTATAGCCATTAAAACCAAGACACGTGGGGTCACGTGAATGGTTAACAGAACACACATGGTTTGAATTATACAAACGTTTGAGATATTAAAGTGGCAGCTCTTTTTTCAAAATGCCTTTGTTGGTTGTTATTCAAGTGAGCCTTCTCTCAAAATGGACACGAAAAATACCATAGCATGCCGGGTGCCACTCCATGATAGCATGCCAAGTTTTATGAAATTCAGACAAGTTTTGGATTTACTAGAATTTAAAAGCCATGTATCTCAACATTTTGTCGGCAATCAACAGGGCCCCGGTGTTTGAAATTCATTCCCATTTCTTGCATGGGACCTAAGAATGCACCCAAGGACACATATTTTTATTTTTCAACCAATTTATATGCACTGGAGCATGTGCATGTATTTCAAATTTGAATTATGCACATGAAATGCCTACAAAACCCAGTTAATGTATAAAAATGTCCAAACGAACCCCAAAAAAATCCAATACTTAACACAACACTCATGTTGTTCTATGTTGGTACTAGAAATTTTTTGAAAGCAATAAAAGGCAATGGATATCATTTCATCCCCAAAGATGGCACGTTCCATACCGAAACCATCAGGCTTGTTGTGAGAAGCTCTGGTTTGTGAGGAGCTTATACTCAAACCTGCCCCAAATGCTTCAAATATTTTACCACGGCATCTTGATGCCACTCCATGAAACCATGCCAAGTTTCATGATTTTCAGACGAGTTTTTGATTTACTAGAAATTAAAAGCCAGGTATCTCAACGTTTTGCCGGCAATCAACAGTGCCCTGGTGTTTGAAATTCATTCCCATTTCTTGCATGGGACCTAAGAATGCACCCAAGGAAACAGATTTGATTTTTCAACCAATTTATATGCACCGGAGCATGTGCATGTATTTCAAATTTGAATTATGCACATAAAATGCCTAGAAACCCAAGTTAATGTATAAAAATGTCCAAACGAACCCCGCGAAATTCCAAAACTTAACACAACACTCCTGTTGTTCTATGTTGGCACTAGAAATTTTTTGAAAGCAATAAGAGGCAATGGATATCGTTTAGTCCCCAAAGGCGGCATGTTCCGTACCGAAATCATCACGCTTGTTGTGAGAAGCTCTGGTTTGTGAGAAGCTTATACCTGAACCTGCCCCAAATGGGACAAATATTTTACCACGACATGTTGATGCCGCTCCATGATACCATGCCAAGTTTCATGATTTTCACACGAGTTTTGGATTTACTAGAATTTAAAAGCCAGGTATCTCAACATTTTGCCGACAATCAACAGTGCCCTGGAGTTTGAAATTCATTCCCATTTCTTGCATGGGACCTAAGCATGCGCCCAAGGACACATATTTGATTTTTAAACCAATTTATATACACTATAGCATGTGCATGTATTTCAAATTTGAGTTATGCACATGAAATGCCTACAAAACCCAGTTAATGTATAAAAATGTCCAAACAAACCCCGCAAAATTCCAAAACTTAACACAACACTCATGTTGTTCTATGTTGACACTATAAAATTTTTGAAAGCAATAAGAGGCAACGGATATCGTTTCATCCCCAAAGGTGGCACGTTTCCTACCGAAATCATCAGGCGTGTTGTGAGAAGCTCTAGTTTGTGAGAAGCTTATACCCAAACCTGCCCCAAATGGTTCAAATATTTTACCACGGCATGTTGATGCCGGTCCATGATACCATGCCAAGTTTCATGAATTTCATACGAGTTTTGGATTTACTAGAATTTAGAAGCCAGGTATCTCAGCGTTTTGCCGACAATCAACATTGCCCTGGTGTTTGAAATTCATTCCCATTTCTTGCATGGGACCTAAGCATGCACCCAAGGATACAGATTTGATTTTTCAACCAATTTATATGCATTGGTGTTCGAGGGTTTTTTGTGCACTATTGCATAAAATAATAGCTTCTTTTTATTGATGAATTTTCATGCAGGTTATACGTACAAAGAGAAGTTTTGATGCAAAGGCAAAATACATTTGCATGGCACATGCACGCACGTACTTGTATATGCACATGCATGCATGAAATCATGATGCAGACTATACAGAGGCAAGTTTGATAATGTAGCACGTACACATATATGTCCGGCTGCCTACGCACATACATGCATGCATAAAGGTGGCAATATATACAACGGAGATATATACCTCAGTTATACGTGGCAGCCGCGACGATGGACCCAGCGAGTAAAAGTAAAAAAAAAGATATATCACAAAAGCCATCATTTTATTGATCGATCATACAAAATTTCACTCGGACTAATCAATCTTTGTTTTGGACGAGCTAGGGCAATTTATATTAAACTAAGATAAAAAATCTATTTGAACTAAGTGCAGCTTTTGCAGAGCAGACCATGATCTCTAGTCCGGTCCCTCACTCAAGAGCTTTGTACGCGAGGACTGTAGCGATCTCCGGAAGTGTTCCCCCGGCGGCCAGGAAGGCAGTCGCCTCTGCATGACGTCTTCCGTATGACTCGGCCACCTTCGAAGAAGTCCGGATGACATCCTCGTGAGCTTCAAGATGGCGGGAGCTAGAATTCATCATGTCAGCTAGGACGCCTGTGCGCTTTTCAGCCAGTGCTGCCATCTCGGTTTCCTTCTCACAGAGAGCCTTGTACTCCTCGGCAAGCTGTTGATGTTTGCTGGCAAGTGTCCGATGTTCTTCAGCCAACTTCTTTTGTCTATTGCAAATGGAGGCAAGGTCGGCAAGGCATCCCTCTAGGCGCGGCCCTTCCTTCTCGAGGCGGCGAAGTCCTTGAGTGATCCCCGCATGAGCTGCATCGAGTTTCTCTAGCAAAGATGACACTTGCGCCGGTGCGGGTGCCGATGTGTGGGAGGTGGCAGGACCACCCTTTTCGCCCAGACGAGCCACCACTGCTTCAAGGTGGCGAATCAGAATCTCAAGGTCTGGCGGGACCTTGTTGGCATACGGGATCTTCCACATACTTATCACAGACTCTATTCTAGTTATGGTTAGCTCCTCATTGATCGGCTGCTCCCTTAGCGCCTCTTGTATATCTTTGAGTCCTATCGAGATATACTTTGCTACTGTTCCGGGTGGGAGGACAAGGCTTGGCGTCGAGGTGTTCTTAGCTTGAGGGACTTTGAGCTTCTCCAGTAGAGTACTTTCTCTGGCAAGGATGTTCTGGTGTCTCTCAAGTATTGTCTGGAGCTCCTTTGCTTCAGGGGAGTAGAAGCCTTCTAATTTAGTTGACTTGTTTGTGACATCTGAAAAAAAAGAGTCAAGAAAGCATATAAAAAAGATAGAAATAATATGCAAGAGGGATGGGATAGTATACACTAACCAAAAGCAGACGATCTTAGCCTATTCACAGTCACCCCATCGTCTTTGTTGTTGTTAGCTCCCGGTGATCCTTTTTTGTTTGCTTCAGTGGTCCCGGTTGATGTTGCTAGAAAAGCAGGTTTTGTCACCAGGAAGGTGGATTTGGAAATGAGATCGTTCCCTGCCGCAGTTGAAGAATTCGCAAATGGATCACTCGCTGATGGTGATGTGTGTTTCGCCGCCGAACTAGACCCAGCTGCAGGTGCCGATTTGGTGACCAGATCGTCTGGGTCCATGCCTTCCATCACCTCGTTTAGGAGTCTCTTCACGCCAGACTCATAGGCACGTGCGGCAACACATCTTCGAGCTTGTCCTGCATGCACACAGGATATATATGGGATTAAAGGAAGAAATACATTCAGACAAGTTTTATTTCTTACTGGTATTATTACTATTTTCTTTACCTCCAGGGTCCCTAGTGGCGGAGCATCGGCGCCAAGGGAGAGGACCGTCCTGTCAGAATTTTTGGAGTTGCGGCTAGATTGATGTCACGAAAACCGTGGTGCACTCGGCAACGGAGGCGTCAAGCGCGTATACTCCGCACCGCTAGAGCTACCTTTCGACCTGCTCGGCGATGGGGGAGGAGTCGAGTCACCTTTGCTTTTCTTAGTACCACTCGTCGAGCCATCAGCATCTCGACTCCACCCAGACCTCTTTCCCATGGTATCTTGATAACACGGGGGAAGACAACAAATACAAAATTAGCAGGAGACCGAGAAACACATGTTTTGCTTGCATGTATTCAAGACGTGCATAGGTAAAGCAATGCATTGGCTTGTGAAGAGGTAACGGAGCTGTACCTTTTTGTTTTTCTTCCAATAGGACGTGTCGTCGACAATGGGCGAATTTGTGTGCTTTGAGACGCTGCACAGGGTCTCATCTTTAAAGGAGCTCATATGATGTTTACATGGCAAGATCCGTGCGAGAGCCCTGGTCGGACGCGTCAAGAAATAGCATCGACCGGGAGCTTTGGTCTGCGTTGAGGATGTAGCTTCCTTGTATAAAAATTGGAAACTGAACTTGCCTTGTAGGAAGATGTCCGAGGGCGACTCATTATTCATCGGCAGAAAGAGTATTATACGTGAGATTTGGTTTATTATCATATGCACTTACCTTATGCATGCATGTTCAAAAAAAAGAAAGTTTGCATGTACGTGGCTATCTTTGCCTATACTTGATACGTATATACATATTCGGGTATCTCGGCCGGTCGGCAAGCTTGCCGGTGTACGTATACCCGAACACCCGTACAATACTTGGTTAACTTGCCTTTTGTCTATAACTGAACCAATACAAATGCTAGTTTGGATGCATGTTTGGGTTTTACGTGTTATTTTCCTTTGGTATTATTACACAGGTATACATGGACATGGCATGTTTTGATCTCCCGAAGAATCACACGTTCGGTCTGGAGCTAGCTAGCTAGGTATGTTACGATTTGTGTTGCAGCCGTGCAGGGCAAGAAGAACGATGGCATAGAAAGGTAAGTTTTAAGATGGAAACCTCAAATATTGGAAGGTTTGCGCCGACGTACGACCCAGAGGGTTTGACTCCTCCCTATAAATACCAAGGAATTTGGCACCCAGAACAACACAACTCACGTGAAAGGAGAACTCACGTACGCCCACAACCCACGCGACCGCAACATCACCTCACGCATACATCAGGCCGGCTGGTACAAGTGCAAGGAACCCCGACGGCAGCAACATGAACATGAAGCTCACGTTCCCCTATGGTGAGTTGATTGTCTATTTTTTCTTTCTTCTGTTTCTCCCTCACATCCAGCATGCATGCACTATACACAGAGAGTACGTACCCGATCCTGCCGTTGTCGTCGGAGGCGATTTCACCGGACCAGGAGTCTACACTGACACAGCCGTCTTCGTCTTCAAGCGTCGTGTTCTTGGTTGAAGATGACCCAGGAGCAGCCGGAGCTCGCCAACGACGCAGCCCAACCGCTAGCCCTGGTGCTCCTACGGTGGCCTACCTGGCCCCGACGAACAGGTCGCGACGCACAGATCATGGCAAACAGGTCTCGGTGAACAGGTCCATGATGTTCCAATTACGGTGTACAGACTCCGATGCACCGGTCCTCGGCGAACAGGTCACTGGTGCACAGGTCTATGGTGCCCCGAACAGGTCTCGTGCCTTGCTTCCCAGAGGAGACGACAAGGCGGAGCCGGAGCTCGCGACGACATAGCCCAAGACAAGTCCATGACGAACAGGTCTCTCCGGTGCACAGGTCCATGGCGTTACGGTCACGGTGGAGAGGTCCATGGCGCCTCGGACAGGTCTCGCGCTTTGCTTCTTGGAGGGGACGATGTGGCGGAACCGGTGATCACGACCATGCAGCCCGAGACCGGTCCCACCTATGAAAGTGCACCCACTATCGCGAACAGGTCCTTGGCGTACAGGTCTCGGCGTGCTACTTGTCTCGGTAAACCACCGAATATGACGTTTAGCCGAGACGAGGCACCCACCATGGCGGACAGGTTCTCGACGTATAGGACTCGATGTACAGGTCCATGGCGTCCCCGGCGTATGGGTACCCTTTCGGTGTAGCACCCACTCAAGGCAGTGAAACCTCTACAACACCTCTTCACGAGTTCGCCGGGTGGCGTCTTTGACAAAACGGACTGCCATAGACTTGGCATTCAATCAAGTGAGACACAACTATCACGATGCACAGGTCATTGGTGAACAGCTTCCGGCGTACAGGTCCACGGCGTCGCCGGTGTACAGGTCCCCTTTTTATGGCCATCTGAGGTGGCATCCTTTTCCTTGGCGGACCGCCATAAATTCGGCGTCCAACTCAGACGAGGTGCCAACCACACCGGCATTGCAGATATGAGTGAGCGTCGGTTTTACACCAACACCGGTCTCCATAAGAACACTCCCGCAAGGCAACCCCTTGCATACCCGACGAAGCCGCTACATCGTCAAGAAGTTCGAGCTGAGCAGGACCCATGCAACTTCAACACCAACTACATCAACGCTGTCAAGACCGACGAGGCACGACGGCGAGGGCGAACATGGCCAACACAAAGCCATGTTTTGAGCGGCACGTGTACCGACGAGGACACGGGCTTTGCCGCCGCCCGCACCACACACACACCATCATCATCATGCATGGAGAACGCGAAGCGAAGACAATGAAGACGACCACATGGCTTAATCGGAGGTATCTCGCGGAGCAACCCGCGGGAGTAATTAACCGGGAGCTTTTCGAGGCCCCGGGAACCAAGAGACCGCAATCGCTACAGTCAGGCTGGCCGCACTAGTAGGCCACGGAGTGCATTCATTTTATGGGATCTTGTAATTTTGTTTATCCGATGAGATTAATGAAATACTTGTTTCCCATACCCCTTTTCTTTGTGTACTATGGTACACTGGCATGCCCGCATTTTTCTTTTTCCCCGGTGCATGAGAGAAATCCATACTCCTTCTCTTCCCTTCTTCTCAGAGAACCCATAAGGTTTTTCTCGTGTCAAACAAATTGGCACGCCTAGTGGGACGTGATTCTCCTCCCATCTTCGCTTCGTTGTGGTCGTCTGAATCGTCTTCGCTCGTCTCCGAACCCGCACAGCATGCTGCATGACAAGGAGTAAGCGAGGATTTCCGCTCATCAAGATCCCTTTCATGCAGGTGGAATCTCCCTGGCAGCAACTCGGAGCCGGTAATGATCCAGTTTGGATCGATGCCGCCCATGGTCGTCATCGAGATTGGCGAGAAGGTCTACATCCATCAAGCCTAGGATCCTGCGCATTTTCAAACTGTGCAGTCGAAGAAGGCACTAAGGCAGGAGGCTGCCAAGATGAAGAAGGAGCGTCGCGAGCTAATGCTTGAGGCGTGCGCCCTGTTGAAGGAATCGACAAGGGCGGATATGAAAGGAGATGTGGAGGCAGCTCAACGCCTCCACACCAGAGCCGCCAACAGGTGGTCTAGTGCGGTGTCCCTCCACACCCCTACCACGACTACGCATTCGGAGCCGCTGAAACCAACTCCGCGGCGCACTGAGGTAGAGCTTCTCGAGGGTTTGGAGGCCATGTCCCATAACTTGCGTAGGCTCGTTTGTCGGATAGCCCTCATCCCCTGCGCAACTACAGGAGGAAGTACCGCAAGGTACAATTACTCCACCAACAGATAGCTTCCCGCATCGCTCAGAGCACGGTGCCGGAGGAGGATTGGTCCCTCGGCGCCATGGACCTAGCTGATAAGGTGTTCACTTACCGAAGCACCTTAACCCCTCCGTATGACTTGTTCCCTGATGATTGGGCATACGAGCCATGCAAGGTCAAGGAACTGGTGAGACGCACCATCATGAAGGAGTTCTGGAAGCGGCGCTCACGCAAAGAGCCCGTTCTACCAGGCCCTACTGTCTCCCTCAACATTGGAGACACTCGAAGGGGTGCATGGGCGCCGTGTCTCCACAACTCGGCTGTTGTAACACCCTCGATGCGACTATAGCTCCCACGTGTTGAGGCACGACTTAGAGACATAATCGCATTGAAGGCATATGTCGCAAGTGAGGTAATCTTCACACAACCCATGTAATACATAAGGGAAAGAGATACATAGTTGGCTTACAATCGCCACTTCACACAATACATAAATAAAGCATTACAACATCCAAATACAATCAAGGTCCGACTACGGAACCAAAATAAAACAAGAACCCCAAATGCGACAAAGGTCTCCGATCGACCCCAACTAGGCTCCACTACTGATCAACTAGAACAAAACAACACAAAGGACAAGATCTTCAACGAGCTCCTCCTGAGCTTATGATGAGGACAGCAATACCATTGTTACACCCACAGCCCCTACTGTTACATATACTGGACCAATTACTAGAGCTCGCGCACGCCAATTAAATTACTAGGTACTTTCGTTTCTTGGTAATGATTCTAATGTTCATGAGATTATGATGCTGCCTAAATTGGATACATTTGTTTTGCTTACAAATGAAGGGCCTAGCTTGGAGAAGGATGAACATTGGAGCAAGAACACGCATGGAGTTGATGGCATGCGCAAGGGGATCAAGAACGGAGTTACAAGTAATGATTTCAGGACTTTGAAGCCGCCATAAGGAGTGCATGAAGCCTTGGACGAAATATACAAGATGCCACTTCATAATATTCGTCCATAGGCTATTCTAGGTGCTGTGTCACCTTATTAATGGGCCAGGCCCATGTAATTTCGAAATACTTAAGTATAGGCTATTTTTAGAGTCCGTATGTGTGGGGAAACAAGAGTTAGGGTTGGTTTCGGACCCCACCCTCAAGGGCCACGAAATTCCCCCCTCTTCCTCCATATATACAGCCCTTAGGGCGTCGTTTAGACTTTGGGTTTTGTTTAGATTAAAAGTTCGCCATAGCTGCAACTTCGCGTACTTCGTTTGTGTCCAACGACCAGACCAAGACGTCACAGAACCCCACCTTGATCAATAAAGCTTTCATCTTATATTCGCAATATCCAGATTGCAATCTCAGTTTCTTGCTTGTTCTTCGTTTGCTCGCAGGAAACAGACCCTCGTGGTCAGGTTGATCGTGCTCCGGCGTGGTCAATAACCCTCGGAAGTTGGTTTAGCGATTGCTAAGGCGCGACGTCTCGCACGTTCGTAGTCGGATCGTCAAGGTCAACTCCCACAGAAAACGATAGCCACCATCTCATCGAAATATCGGGACACCTTAGCCTCTATCAAGTGGTATCAGATTTCCAGGTTGCTCGGTGAGATTTTACAGTTTTTCGTAGATTAGATCGAGTCTGTTCTTCATACCTACAGTCCACGAAAAAGCCACACACAAAAAAAATTAGGGTTAGTTCATTATATCCGAACCAATCTGAGCCTTTGCATAATCTTTTTAGGGTTTTTGCTTTGTTGAATTTGCGGTTGCATCGTCGTGTCAAGTTGCTGGTCTTAGAGTCTAGTCTTTTAGAGTTTCGAGTTCTGGTCATAAGTTGTCACGCCGCCGCCGCACCATCATCATCGCCCATCTACCACTTTTGCTTATCCGCCACCGCTCTGAATCCTTATCCATATATCACTACCAATCCGTATCCATATACCACCATCATATCTCTATCCATATACCACCACCGCTGCCATATACCACAACCATATATCCACCACCAATCCGAGTTCTTCTCATATTAGGTTTGTTCTTGAGATCAATCTCAATTCCGATTCGTGTTTCCTTGCCTGCGTAGGTCTCGGAAAAAAAAAGAGTCTGGAGACCCCCGGGCAGTTTTTAGGCCAAAATTTTCTCGGGCAAAAATTTTTTTCCCTATCCTATTTTTAGGCTTTTCTGAGTCTTTTGAGCCACGTGCCATCATAGTGATTTTTTGTCGCACTTTTTCGTCGTCGCTGCCCTGATTTCCGAAAAAAAAAGTGGAAATTTTTTTTTCGTGCCCATCCTATCAGTTTGACGAGGGAAGAGTTTTGAGACACTCGCCATTATAGTGATTTTTCGCAAAAAAAAGGGAGCCCAAAAAAAAAGAGGAGCGCAAAAAAAAAGAGGAGCGCAAAAAAAAGGAGCGCAAAAAAAAGAAGCGAAAAAAAAAGTTCCAGAGTGTGCTTTTCCCTTATTTACGTGCAGCGCCGTGATTTTGTTAGTGTTCTAGGCTCGCGTCTCTAGCACGGTCTAGCCTAGGACCAGCACAGTACCGTCGTTGAGCGTTTATTCAACTTTGCATCTCTGAATTGATTATTGCTGACCCTTTTTGCTACCATACTATAAGCCTTCCCAGCTCCACATACCTCTACGTCGTGCGTTTGACTCTCCCTGGCAATCGCTCTATCCAAGCTTTTGAGAGTTTTGACTACAACGGTTGCCGATCACCGCCTGCTGCTGGGTAAGAACTGGTAAGAATTTGAGATTTGCTTGACGGATTTGTGACACCCGCCACCACCACCTCTTGTTAGTATTCTGTAGGATCATATTCTTGTGTGTTTTCTATTGTTGCTAACCATGGCAGGATCACAAGCCGACGAGACTGACTGGGAGAACATGACGAATCAGGAGTTGCATGATAAATTTCAGCAAATGATGAATGGACAGGTGCAGGATGTGCTAAACAGATTTGAAGAGGCCATGGAGAAGATAGATGACATGGAGAAGACGTTCGAAACAAAGCTCGATGACAGGTTTAATGAATTGCTCGCGCGTCTTCCACCACCACCACCGGCTGCACCTAACGCACCTCTACAACAACAACAACGACGACTACCTACACATCGTGAAACAGCCCTCCGCCGAGCGAGCCGTCTCCCTCTTGCACCTGGCCAAACTGTTGGTGCTGCTGTTGCTACTTCTGTGGCTCCTGCTGCTGATGCGGAGGAGGATGATTTTGCTGGCGATTACGAGGATGAGGTTGATCAAAATCAGAACTACGTGCCACCACCAGCACAGCAACCATCAGGTCGTCCACATGCAAATAATGGCAATGGTAGGGCTCACCCTCAGGTACGAGATCATGACCATCTCCCTAAACTAAAATTGAATATTCCACCATTTGAGGGTAGATATGTTCCTGATATATATCTTACTTGGGAGTTAGAAACTGAACAACGATTTACATGTTTACAATATCCCGAGGAGAGACGTGTTCCTGCTGCTGTTTGTGCATTCACTAGTTTTGCATGTGTTTGGTGGTCTGAGCATTGTAGATTATATCCCATTCCTGCTACTTGGGCTGCTTTGAAAACTGCTATGCGTACTCGCTGGGTTCCACCATATTATCAACGTGAATTACTTCAAAAATTGCAGCGCTTAAGACAGGGAAAAAATTCTGTAGAAGAATATTATCAGGAATTACAAACTGGCATGATTAGATGTGGTATTGTTGAGGAGAATGAAGCTATGCTTGCACGTTTTATGGGTGGATTAAATAGAGAGATTCAGACGATTCTAGAGTATAAGGAGTATACTAATATCACTCGTTTATTCCATCTTGCTTGTAAAGCTGAACGTGAAGTGCAGGATCGACAGGCATTGGCGCGGACTAACTTTTCTGCAGGTCGACCTTCTTCATGGACACCACGTGCATCATCTACTTCCACACGTTCTGCTACACCGGCGCCTCGGCCGCCACCTCCAACCGTGATACAATAAAGCAAGCACAATCACCACTATCTGCCAAGAGCACACCTTCTGGGCCTGCAAAGAGCTCTTCTTCATCCATGGCATCAACAGGGCAAACACATGATATTATTTGTCGACGTTGCAAGGGTGGAGGTCATTATGCGAGAGAATGCCCATCTAAGCGTGTGATGATTGTTACTGAGGATGGTGGGTATGAGTCCGCTAGTGACTATGATGAGGAGACTTTGGCTCTTATTACACGTGACGAACACGGTGGAGACGATTCTGATCATGAGACGCAATACATGGCTCCTGAAGATGCTGACAGGTATGAATGTTTAGTTGCTCAACGTGTTTTGAGTGTGCAGGTTACACAAGCTGAGCAAAATCAGAGGCATAATTTGTTCCATACAAAGGGAGTTGTGAAGGAACGTTCTGTTCGCGTGATCATAGATGGAGGGAGCTGCAATAACTTGGCTAGAATGGAGATGGTGGAGAAGCTATCTCTCACCACAAGACCACATCCACATCCTTACTACATCCAATGGTTCAACAACAGCGGCAAGGTTAAGGTAACACGTACTGTTCGTGTGCATTTTAGTATCTCTACATATGCTGATTATGTTGATTGTGATGTGGTACCTATGCAAGCATGTTCCTTATTACTTGGTAGACCATGGCAATTTGATAAAAATTATGTACACCATGGTAGAAACAATCAGTATACTCTTGTTCATAATGATAAAAATATTACTTTGCTTCCTATGACTCCTGATTCCATTTTGAAAGATGATATTAATAGAGCTAATAAAGCAAAGCAGGAGACAAATAAGAGTGAAAATCAGATTGTGGCAAAAGAATTTGAGCACCAAATGAAGCCTAATAATAAACCATCTACTGTTGTTTCTGAAATTAAATTGAAAAGTGCATGTTTACTTGCCACCAAATCTAATATTGATGAGCTAGATTTCAGCAAATCTGTTTGCTATGCTTTTGTGTGCAAAGAGGCATTATTTTCATTCGAGGACGTGCCTTCCTCTTTGCCCCCTGCTGTCACTAACATTTTGCAGGAGTTCGCTGATGTCTTTCCACAAGACGTGCCACCGGGATTACCACCTATTCGAGGGATTGAGCATCAAATTGACTTAATTCCCGGTGCTTCGCTACCCAACCGTGCACCATACCGTACCAATCCAGAGGAGACGAAGGAGATTATGCGTCAAGTACAAGAACTGCTCGACAAAGGTTATATACGCGAACCCCTTAGTCCTTGTGCTGTTCCTATCATTTTAGTGCCGAAAAAGGATGGTACGTCGCGTATGTGCGTTGATTGTAGAGGCATTAATTATATTACTATTCGTTATCGTCATCCTATTCCTAGGTTAGATGATATGCTTGATGAATTGAGTGGCTCTACAATATTCTCCAAAGTTGATTTGCGTAGTGGATACCATCAAATTCGTATGAAATTGGGAGATGAATGGAAAACAGCATTTAAAACTAAGTTTGGATTATATGAGTGGTTAGTCATGCCTTTTGGGTTAACTAATGCACCTAGTACTTTCATGAGGTTAATGAACGAAGTTTTACGTGCTTTCATTGGACGATTTGTGGTAGTTTACTTTGATGACATATTGATTTATAGCAAATCTTTGGAGGAACATTTGGGACATTTACGTGCTGTTTTTATTGCTCTACGTGATGCACGTTTGTTTGGAAACCTTGGAAAGTGCACCTTTTGCACCGACCGAGTATCTTTTCTTGGCTATGTTGTTACTCCACAGGGAATTGAAGTTGATAAAGCCAAGATTGAAGCTATTGAGAGCTGGCCGCAGCCCAAAACGGTCACACAAGTGAGGAGTTTCCTTGGCCTCGCTGGTTTCTATAGGCGTTTTGTGAGAGATTTCAGCACCATTGCTGCACCTCTCAACGAGCTTACAAAGAAGGATGTGCCTTTTGTTTGGGGTACCGCACAGGAAGAAGCCTTCACAGTATTGAAAGATAAGTTGACACATGCTCCTTTACTCCAACTTCCTAATTTCAATAAGACTTTTGAGCTTGAATGTGATGCTAGTGGAATTGGATTAGGAGGTGTTTTATTACAAGATGGAAAACCTGTTGCATACTTTTCTGAAAAATTGAGTGGGCCTAGTCTGAACTATTCTACTTATGATAAAGAATTATATGCTCTTGTTCGGACCTTAGAAACATGGCAACATTATTTATGGCCCAAGGAATTTGTTAAACATTCTGATCATGAATCTTTGAAACACATTAAAAGTCAAGCAAAACTGAACCGTAGACATGCTAAATGGGTTGAATTCATTGAGACTTTCCCTTATGTCATTAAACACAAGAAGGGTAAAGAAAATGTTATTGCTGATGCCTTGTCTCGTCGTTATACTATGCTTTCACAACTTGACTTTAAAATATTTGGTTTGGAGACCATCAAAGATCAATATGTTCATGATGCTGAATTTAAAGATGTATTGCAGAATTGTAAGGAAGGGAGAACTTGGAACAAGTTCGTTCTTAACGATGGATTTGTGTTTCGCGCTAACAAGCTATGCATTCCAGCTAGCTCCGTTCGGCTTTTGTTGTTGCAGGAGGCGCATGGAGGAGGATTAATGGGACACTTTGGCGTCAAGAAGACGGAGGATATACTTGCTACACATTTCTTTTGGCCAAAGATGAGACGGGATGTTGAGCGTTTTGTTGCTCGCTGCACTACATGTCAAAGAGCTAAGTCACGACTCAATCCTCATGGTTTATATATGCCTTTGCCAGTACCTAGTGTTCCTTGGGAGGATATATCTATGGACTTTGTTTTAGGTTTACCTCGAACAAAGAAGGGGAGGGATAGCATATTTGTTGTCGTGGATAGGTTCTCGAAAATGGCACACTTTATACCATGTCATAAAAGCGATGATGCTGTTAATGTTGCTGATTTGTTCTTTCGTGAAATTATTCGCTTACATGGTGTGCCAAATACTATTGTTTCAGATCGTGATACTAAATTTCTTAGCCACTTTTGGAGATGTTTATGGGCTAAGTTGGGGACTAAGCTTTTTAGTACTACTTGTCACCCCCAAACTGATGGACAAACTGAAGTAGTCAATAGAACATTGTCTACTATGCTTAGGGAGCTGTTTTGAAGAATAACAAGAAAATGTGGGAAGAATGCTTGCCTCATATTGAATTTGCTTATAATCGTTCATTGCATTCTACTACTAAGATGTGCCCTTTTGAAATTGTGTATGGTTTCCTACCTCGTGCACCTATTGATTTGTTGCCTCTTCCATCTTCGGAGAAGGTTAATTTTGATGCTAAAGAACGTTCTGAATTGATTTTAAAAATGCATGAGTTAACTAAGGAAAACATTGAGCGTATGAATGCTAAATATAAACTTGCTGGAGATAAGGGTAGAAAACATGTTGTGTTTGCACCTGGAGATCTTGTTTGGTTACATTTGCGTAAAGATAGATTTCCTAATTTGCGCAAATCAAAGCTAATGCCACGTGCTGATGGTCCTTTTAAGGTGTTAGAGAAAATAAATGATAATGCATATAAACTTGAGCCTGCGAGATTTGGGGTTAGTCCCACTTTTAACATTGCAGATTTGAAGCCTTATTTGGGTGAGGAATGAGCTTTCGTCGAGGACGACTTCATTTCAAGAAGGGGAGGATGATGAGGACATCAATACCATTGTTACACCCACAGCCCCTACTGTTACATATACTGGACCAATTACTAGAGCTCGCGCACGCCAATTAAATTACCAGGTACTTTCGTTTCTTGGTAATGATTCTAATGTTCATGAGATTATGATGCTGCCTAAATTGGATACATTTATTTTGCTTACAAATGAAGGTCCTAGCTTGGAGAAGGATGAACATTGGAGCAAGAACACGAATGGAGTTGATGGCATGCGCAAGGGGATCAGGAACGGAGTTACAAGTGATGATTTCAGGACTTTGAAGCCGCCATAAGGAGTGCATGAAGCCTTGGACGAAATATACAAGATGCCACTTCATAATATTCGTCCATAGGCTATTCTAGGTGCTGCGTCACCTTATTAATGGGCCAGGCCCATGTAATTTCGAAATACTTAAGTATAGGCTATTTTTAGAGTCCGTATGTGTGGGGAAACAAGAGTTAGGGTTGGTTTCGGACCCCACCCTCAAGGGCCACGAAATTCCCCCCTCTTCCTCCATATATACAGCCCTTAGGGCGTCGTTTAGACTTGGGTTTTGTTTAGATTAAAAGTTCGCCATAGCTGCAACTTCGCGTACTTCGTTTGTGTCCAACGACCAGACCAAGACGTCACAGAACCACCACCTTGATCAATAAAGCTTTCATCTTATATTCGCAATATCCAGATTGCAATCTCAGTTTCTTGCTTGTTCTTCGTTTGCTCGCAGGAAACAGGCCCTCGTGGTCAGGTTGATCGTGCCCCGGCGTGGTCAATAACCCCTCGGAAGTTGGTTTAGCGATTGCTAAGGCGCGACGTCTCGCACGTTCGTAGTCGGATCGTCAAGGTCGACTCCCACAGAAAACGATAGCCACCATCTCATCGAAACATCGGGACACCTTTGCCTCTATCACCCCTGCAGGGATTTGAACTTTCGAAAGCCGTTCCCACGGTTATGGGCAGATGGGAATTTGTTAATATCCGTTGTAGAAACCTGAAACTTAACTTAATTAAAATGAATCAACAGCGTGTGTAGCCGTGATGGTCTCTTTTCGGCGAGTCCGGGAAGTGAACACGTCGTGTTATGCTTGAACGTAAGTAGTTCTAGGATCACTTCTTGATCATAGATTCTCGACCGTGCTTTGCCTTCTCTTCTCGCTCTCATTTGCGTATGTTAGCCACCATATATGCTAGTGCTTGCGGAAGCTCCACCTCATACCTTTTACCTACCCATAAGCTTAAATAGTCTTGATCGCGAGGGTGTGAGATTGCTGAGTCCCCGTGACTCACAGATTACTTCCAAAACCAGGTGCAGGTGCCGATGATACCATTCCAGGAGATGCGACTGAACTCAAGTGGGAGTCTTGATGAGGACTCAGGACGATTACATATGTTTCCTTTCCAGACGATCAGTAGTGGAGCCCAGTTGGGGCGATCGGGGATCTTATGCATTTGGGGTTGTCTTTATTTTGGTTCCGTAGTCGGACCTTGATTGTATCTGGATGATATGTAATGCTATATTTATGTATTGTGTGAAGTGGCGATTGTAAGCCAACTATGTACCCTCTTTCTTATTCAGTACATGGGATGTGTAAAGATTACCCTCTTTGCGACATCTACAATTGCTATGCCTCTAAGTCGTGCTCCGACACGTGGTAGATATAGCCCATCGGTGTTACAATGAAACTTCCCTTGTGGCCGAAACGTAATCCACTGCAAGTCTCCGCGCTGAAATTTTTCTTCTACCATGGCAACATGAATGACAGATAGTCCGTGCTGAAAATTTAAACTATTTCAGGTCGTGGCCTATTTATACACTAATAGTTTCCTATGCATTTAATGTCCATAATTCAAATCTGAACTTCAAATACATGCTCCAGTTCACCAAAATGGCTATAAAAATTTATACATGTGTCTTTGGGTGCATGTTTAGGTCCCACGCCAAGAATGGGAACGGAATTACAACCATACCCGCGTCCTGGCTCGTCCTCAAACATTTGGAATCTCGGTTTTATATCCCCGTAAATCTTAAACTCACCGGAAAGTCATCAAAGGTGGCACGGTGTCACGCCATGGCACAAAATTGTCGTGGTAAAAACATTGTCCAATTTGGGCCAAGCTTTATTACAAACCACTTAAAAAACTGGAGCTTCTCTCAAAGAAGCCTCGTGGTTCCGATAGGGAAATGTGTTCAGCTTGTGGGTGAAATGTAATCACTACCTCTTTTCTCGTTGTATTTTCTTCCACGGGCAACATGGAACGACATGATATCCGTGCTAAAATTTAAACCTATTCTGGGTTCCTTTGGCCTTTTTATACACTAATTGAGTTTCCTAGGCATTTAATGTACATAATTCAAATCTGAACTACAAATACATGATCCAGTTCACCAAAATGGCTAGAAAAATTATACATGTGTCCTTGGGTGCATGTTTAGGTCCCATGCCAGGAATGGGAACGAATTACAACCATACGGTGTCCTGGCTCGTCCTCAAACATTTCGAATCTCGGTTTTTAAGTCCCCATAAATCCAAAACTCACCAGAAAGTCATCAAAGGTGGCATGGTGTCACGTCATGGCACATATATGTCATGGTAAAATATTGCCAATTTGTGCCAAGTTTTATTACAAACCTCTTACAAACTGGAGCCTGTCGCAAGAACCCTCGTGGTTTCGATAGGGAAACGTGTCCCCTTGTGGGCCAAACGATAATCACTCCCTCTTCTAGGCTCGTATTTTCTTCTACACGTGACACGTTACAACGAGAGATTCACGCTGAACTTTGAAATTATTCAGGGTTCGTTTGACCTTTTTTATTCATTAATTGAGTTTTCTAGGCATTTAATGTCCATAATTCAAATTCGAACTACAAAGACATCCTTCAGTGCACCTAAAATGGCTAGAAAAAATGTACATGTTTCCTTGGGGTGATGTTTAGGTCCCAAGGAACGAATGGGAACGAATTCAACCATCTCGTCATCTTGGCTTGGCCACAAACATTGCGAATCTTGGTTTTTAAATCTTTGTAAATCCAAAACTCACCAGAAATCATGAAACTTGGCATGATGTCACTACATGGTACATATAATTGTCCAATTTGGGCGAAGCTATATTACAAGCCTCTTACAAACCGGATCCTGTCGCAACCCTCGTGGTTCCGGTAGGGAAACATGCCCCTCTTGTGGAGAAACGATAATCGCTGCCTCTTCTCGCCTTGAACTTTGTTTTCTAACAGCAACATAGAATAACAGGAGTGTCGGGCTGAAATTTGAAACTGTTCAGGGTTCGTTTGGCCATTGTATATATATTACTAATTACTAAGTTTTCTATGATTAATGTAGTCCATAATTCAAATTTGAACTACAAAGCACTTGCTCAGTGAAGCAAAATGGGTGGGAAATCATACATGTGTCATTGGGTGCATGTTTAGGTCTCATTTAAGGAATGGGAATGAATTACAAACTGTCGTCGTCCTGAAACATTGAGAATCTCGGTTTTTAAATCCCAGTAAATCAAAAACTCACCCAAAACAAGAAACTTGGCATGGTTTCATGACATGGCACATATATGTCGTGGTAAAAAAATCGTCCAGTTTGAGAAGAGGCGCACACATTAGTAGCCAACGAAGTCCTTTTTGAAAAAAAAAGTGACACGTTAATATCGCAAATGGTTGTATTATGTTAACCGTGTCGAAATTTAACCATACTCGGTGGCGTGCGTGCAGCTGTTTGATTAGACGGGATCAACGAGAAGTCCGCCGTTCAGGCTCGACGGGACGTGTGCGAGCAGTCTGCTGCACAGGCTCGACGGGACGCGTGCATCCTGTCCACCTCGCAGGCTCGACAGGACACGTGCAAGCAGCAAGGCCGCCCATGCTCACCGGGAAGCGAGCTCTTTGACCTCCATGCACCAGCCGCCGCCCGCCTCGCTCACAACTTCTCCATTAATGGGTTAATTAAAGCACCTGGACGGAGGGTGTTTGCTTGTGATCCCATGGCAGCATTTGCTTTGTTCGTGTTTTCAACTCGTATTCCGCCCTAATTTAAATTGCCACATAGGGCATCGGATAATACGACCACAAATAAAATGGCAACGGATAATACGAGAAATTTACAATGGCGCAGATAATAATTGTCTTACATATTCCGAATAATTTAAAATGCCAGCATGCGGCAAAGCCTGGAAGACACGGGGGCAAGAGAAGAAGGAAATTGCAGACAACGATCTGGGTCGCTACTGTCTCTACTCGTCGATGGATCACCGTGCGACGAAATCCTCCAGCTCCTTCTTCAATTCCTCATGACTTTGCTTGAAAGAAGCCACTGATTCCTCCACCTCCTGCTCGCGCTCGATCCGGAGCTTCCTCAAGCCACCCATCAGTTCCTCGATGACTTTCGGATCTCCGAGGCACTCGTGCTCATCCAGCATCTTCAGCTCGGCCTCCTCCTCCTTCTCAGTGAAGCAACTTAGTAGCTCTCATGACACGCTTGTCGGCATCAAGTCTCGAGGCAACTGCTGTCATCCAGCATCTTCCAGCTGGCGGCCTCCTCCTCCTTCTCAGTGAGCAACTTGAGGAGCTTCACATTGTGACCCATGAGTTGCTCGATGAGGCCAGTCTCCTTGTCAACCGAGGCATCGCTGATCATGCGCAGCTTCATCAAGCCATCAACTAGCTCCTGCTACGTAGTGACACTAGCGAGAATGTCGTCGTCGCCGGTAAAGGACTTCAGGAACGTCGGCTCGTCGCGATGGACGAAGCCGCGAATGCACTTGTGAGAGCACTCGCATTCCCGTGAGAGCTCGTTCGAGGGATCCGCGGTGCGCCGGGACATCTCTGTTGCCGCTGCGGCTTCGCGGCGGGACCTTGCTAGTGCTTTCACGGCGGGACCTCGCTAGTGCTTTCGCGGCCTTGGTCTTTGCTGCATGGTTATATGTCCACCCTAAACTCCTCCAACGGTCATGGAGGAACTACTTGATAGGAAAGACCAGTTTTGTGGGTGATGAGGAAAGGAACTGTGAAGTAATTTTCGAGTGGGTAGTTTTTATAGCCCGGTGCTAAGTGTCAACACATATTAGTTTGATAGATGTGAACAGATTTGCAACTTACTATTGCCGTTAATCTACAAGATCCTGCAATGTGACAGAAAAAGGTATATAAATTAATTATTTGATGCAGTATAGTGAAAAACTCATACTGGTATGCTATCGCCGTTGATACCGTATACAGACTCGTACTAACCGCTGTAGGAAACTACCACTCTCGCGGTTGCCTACTGCGCGCACGTACTTCTTATCCGACTCAAAGCAGCAGCTCTGCTCACACGCTTGAGCAAACTCTGACAATGCAAAACTAAGAAAATTCCAAAATTCCCTACAATAAAAAAGAGAGTCCCTTGCGAGAGCGGAGAAACACACATCAGAGCAAGATAGACGAGTGAGATGCCAGCATTTATGACAGCGCACAGGCCCTCAGAACAATCCCGAGACAATTCGCTTACCACATAAGGGGCCAGAATTACAGAGCACGCTTATAGGCAACTCTAAAAAAATACCTAAGTTAAAAGCTGGCTGGCACGCATTTTTAACTGGTAACAGATTAGGTTCTTAAAAACCCTCAACCGATGTTAAATGTATGGACCTTCTCGGACACTCGAGCAAGAACACATGACAGCATGGCACTCATTGTCAGAGATCCCTCCATTGAATTCTACAGACTACCCTTAAATCCGTACTCCTTTAACGTGTCCCACCGTAATCACGCCTAAACATCACTTAGACGTAGTTCCTTGCCCCCTGATGGTGAGGAGCTGTACGTGAGATGAATTCCGAGCTCTTGGCACGGCAACTGGAAATGCCCTCATTCACACATAAGTAGTAACTTTAGGCGGATAAGCGACTTAAACCAATCGTAACGACAGTATGCAATAGACAACTCCGATCAGGAAATCGCACCTAATATCTTACTCCCACGTGTCTCTGAGCCTCGTTACGTTGTACAATAGTTACAAGAGCTGTCCCATCGAAAATGACTCCCAGTCGCACAGACTTTTTAGTCCATCATCACAGTCGTCAGTCCTCAACAGACGCTATGCATCAGTATCCGACGGTCGAACCATGCTTCTAAAGACTATCCGATCGGAACCGAGTAAACTCCGCAAGGATGCGCTCGCCCGATTTCAGTCCTGCCACACATCGAGGCGGGATCGAGGTAACATGAACTAACCAACCGTGGCGCCAATGAACAAGCCAACAGCTGTCCTGTGTCTTGACTCATAACGTATAAGAGTCATCTACCATGCCTGTGGCATTAGGCTCTTTTGAGAATCGAAGCACCTCCAGTGACTGGTTGCTGCTTCTCAAGAAGTGAGGGTGTCATAACGTATCAGATGGCGCTGTCCGAGACTACGTGAGGATCTTCCACCAGGAATGGCACCAACTGCATCATCACGAGCAATGGACCTCTGTCATATATCTAAATTTGGTGACCCTCAACTGGACTGATTCTAGCTGATATCGCTGCTGATAAAGTCTGCAAGTGAAGATCCAATCCATCAAATCAGTTAAAATGCAAGCTTTAGCCCGACTCAGAGCGCTGCAGGTCTCATCGTTAAAGATAGAACGCTATGTAACAAATCAACGTCAGCAATATTAGTCCGATAGCCTGGTCACTGCCTGAGTCCAAATAACCTAATGTCAGATGGTGAGCGATGATATCACAGACATGAAGTCATTCGGAGGCGGTGCCTATGAGACACCCGGCGTCAGAGATAATTGGATAACTACTGTAAGATATAGCTAGATAAAAGGGAGGAGAGGCGATGGAAAAATACAATTGCATCCCATTTGAGCGCATGAAGCATTTGCTGGAGCGCAGGAAGACATAATGTGAGCACACAACACAACCCAAGACTACAAGTATAAATGCCACTATTTGATTTATCAACCCAAAGTTAACCGTATAAAGAGACAGATGTATGCACCTCCGTATTCTGATACTAAGCAACTCCTCTAAAGTATACGCCACGTAAATACATGCCAACGCATCGGCTCCCATCACACTACCTCAACTTAGTTACGCATTTTCAGGCCAATGCTTTTTTGGTACACATCTAGGGAGAGTACGTCACACTGCACTAACTAATTAACGGACTGCGGTCTGTAATTGTCTCATAAAGATAACTAGTTATTCCGACGTCGACTGTTGCCACATCACACACACTACTTGTTAAGTTGAATCAACCCCCATAATTACCATATATTATATCAAAACAGTTGCGTGCACTAATGAACCGTATGCCGCAGCTAATCACCACCACCCTCCTTGAAAAACCTGCTTGCTAACCATTTCTGTTGCCTCACACTAATAGCAACAGCTTACATGTAGAAAACTGTATGTCGTATATTGCACACACATTGATATGGTTGCCCGTTTCTGTTGTTCTGCCTCATCGCAAATAGTTCGAACGGGTTAACCATGAGCCCTGAATCGCACACGCAACCAAAATCTGAACCGTGTTTGATGGCTCTACCATCGCAAATGTTTTGCACCTTTTTTGATAGTTTTTTACATCCCGTTTGTGATTAATGCATCGCACACAATTTCGTCAAAGGGTCTCTGATCGCAGTGTCGCGTTAGCAGCATCCTGCAGTAGTGCCTCGAGCGCCGAACAAAGAGTTATTCGAAGCGTCAGGTACTACCACAATTCGACGAGGAGGCCCTTGAGCCAATACCGTCCAGATATGACCGCGCTGATGAACCAGACAGACCACCACGTGGGCAAGACAAAGCGGCTGCTTACGTTGAATACCAACCCGCACCACCTCGCCCCAGAGGCAAAGAGGCAGCGACTCCCGGATACACCTATGACTGACGCCAGGACCTGGATAATAGAGCCGGTCAAGCCAGATCAATCTATGGGTCAAGGGGCATGCACCGACGTGAGAAGACGGCCATCAAGCCTGGTGTGATAGGCATAACCTCACTCGGGCTGAAAACCGAACACGGATGTCATCCAAACTCCATCGTGACGTTGCCCGATACAGAGGCACCGCACACCCCTTATGCTTTACCGACGAGGTAATGCAGCACTAGTTTCCAGAAGGGTTTAAACCCGTAAACATTGAATCATACGATGGAACGACAGATCCCGCGGTATGGATTGAGGACTTTCTTATCCATATTCACATGGCTCGCGGTGATGATCTCCACACAATTAAATACCTCCCTTTTCTTATCCATATGATAGCTATATTGTTGAATTTGATTATGATTCTGCATGTAATTATTATGAGAGAGAAAATATGATTGTAGAAATTTCCATGTTACTAATTTACCTCTCGTTATGATGAGATTGCTATTGTTTCTTTGTTCTTCCTTGCATATGCTAGATATTTCTTGTCTTGATAATTTGTTTGCTTATAAAATCCCTATGCATCGGAAGTATGTTAGACTTAAATGTGTTTGTCACATGTTTTGTGATGCTCTCTTTGTGTTTCAATTATTATATTTTATGTGAGCATCAGCAGAATCTCAATGCCTAACTAAAATGCTTTAAAGAAAAGTGCTTGTTGGGAGGCAACCCAATGAATAAAATTTGTTTTTGTCTTTTTCTTTCTGTTCTTGAGTGTTTGTACAATTATGCTACTGTTATGATTGTTTTTTTATGTTTTAATTAGTTTTCATGCCAAGTAAAGCCTTTAGGATTATGTTTGCTGATAGTTGATTTGATCTTGTTGGAAAACAGAAAGTTTTGCATCTAGTCAAGCGATTCTTAAAAATCACATAACCGACGAAAAATTGTGAATTTGCTACACAAGATTGATATAAAATTTCATATGTTTTCTTAATTTTTCTGAATTTTTGGAGTTATTTAAGTATGACAAAAATTCGTATCTTTACAGACTGTTTTGTTTTTGACAGATTCTGTTTTCTTTGCATTGTTTGCTTATTTTGATGAATCTATGGATTGTATCGGGGGATATAAGCCATGGTAAAGTTAGAATACAGTAGATATAATGCAAAAGCGAAATTTGAATAGGTTTTCAAAAGTACTTATAGTAAAGATTGGTTTTCTTATACTAATCTCACGAAGGTTTTGTTAAGTTTTGTGTGATTGAAGTTTTCAAGTTTGGGTGAGATCACGATGGATGAACGAATAAGGAGTAACAAGAGCCTAAGATTGGGGATGCCCCATGGCAACCCAAGTTAATATTCAAGGAGAACCAAGCAACTAAGCTTGGGGATGCCCCGGAAGGCATCCCCTCTTTCTTCTAACGACCATCGGTATTTTATTTGGAGCTATATTTTTATTCGTCACATATCATGAGTTTTTCTTGGAGCATCTTTTATTATATGAGTATTTGCTTGATTTGTCTTTTAGTTTGTGTCATCTATCCTTGCTAGACACACCTATTTAAGAGAGCCAAAATCATTCTATGATTTGTTAGAATTGCTCTTTATGCTTCACTTAAATTTTTGGAACTATGGAATTGCTCTAGTGCTTCACTTATATCTTTTTGAGCACGGTGTGCTTTAATAGTTTTTGAAGAAATGCTCTCATGCTTCACTTAGATTTATCTGAGAGTTAGTACAATTTCGAAGAAATTCTCTCATGCTTCACTTATATTATTTTGAGAGATGAAAATCTTTACGCTCATGTTCTTCACTTAAATTTGTTTGAGCTTATCAAAAGCAATTGCAATATATGAAACTAGTCCCAAAGTGTTAGATATTCAAGAGGGATATAATAAAAACTTTCATGAAGATCATTGTACAAAATAAACTTGATTCTTTGTAATAGTTTTGGGGTATGATCATAGTGATATGTGAGTTATGTTGGTGAGTACTTACGCTTTAGTAAGAATATTGGTGTTAAGGTTTGTAATTCCCTATGGAAGCATGAAAGTCAATAGTTATCCAATGAAATTACATCCTACTTGTGGTGCATTATTTGGTGTTAGTTATGCTTAATGCTCGCTTATGTAATTTTTCATTTCTTGGTTGGTTGCTTCTCAATCTTTTTGCTAGCCTCCACTTGTACTAAGTAGACATACTACTTGTGTACCCAAAATCCTTAAAACCAGGTTTGCCATATGAGTCCACCATACCTACCTATATGCGGTATTTCCATGCCATTCTAAGCAAATTTGTATGTGCCATCTCAAATTTTTAAAAATAAATTTCCTTTTTGTGTGCTCGTACCACTCATGAGGCGGCAGGGGGTGGCCAATATTTTACATGCTAGATGTGTTATTCTCAAGATGAGTGTTTATTCACTTGTAAAGCACCAACTAAGGGGCACTATGATCGTACTTGAGCATTGGATGTAGCTAATATGCGACTGTGTTCCGTGAATGGATCAATGATTGAGCATAATGGGCTAGGGATAACTTTCTTTAGTGTTGATATTTCGATAGACATGGTTGCTTATTGATATGCTTGAGTATTGAAATCTTCATGTCAAAACTATACTATTGCTTTGAACCATATAAAAGTCCAAATGTACATGCTACAAAAGAAAAGATTATGTGATGACCATGTAAGGCAGAATTCCACATCAAAATTCTGTTTTTGTCATTTACCTACTCGAGGACGAGCAGGAATTGTGCTTGGGGATGCTGATACATCTCAAACGTATATACAATTTTTTATTGTTCCATGTTGTTTATATTATCATTCTTGGATGTTTTAGCATCCTTTTATAGCAACTTTATATCATTATTTGGGACAAACCTATTGACATAGTGCCCAATGCCAGATGTTGTTTTTGCTTGTTTTTTTACATCACGGAATATCAGTACCAAACAGAGTCCAAATGCAATGAGACTTTTCAGAGGATTGTTTTGGACCAGAAGACACCCAGTGGGCCAAAGAAGTACCAGAGGGGAGGCCCGAGGTGGGCATAACCCACTAGGGCGCACCAGGAGGCCCAGGCGCGCCCAGTTGGAGTTGTGCCGCCCTCAGTGACCTCCCGCAACGCCTCTTCACCCTATAAATTCCCAAATATTCCAGAAACCCTAGGGGAGTCGACGAAACACAATTCCAGCCACGGCAAGTTCCAGAACCACGAGATCCAATCTAGACACCATCACAGAGTAGTTTATCATCCTCATTGGTGCCTCTTCGATGATGCGTGAGTAGTTCATCATAGACTGATAGAGGCAAAGGTGTCCCAATGTTTTGATGAGATAGATATCATTTTATGTGGGAGTCGACTTTGACGATCCGACTACGAACGTGCGAAGACGTCGCGCCTTAGCAATCGCTAAACCAACTTCCGAGGGTTATTGACCACGCCGGAGCACGATCAACCTGACCACGAGGGTCTGTTTCCTGCGAGCAAACGAAGAACAAGCAAGAAACTGAGATTGCAATCTGGATATTGCGAATATAAGATGAAAGCTTTATTGATCAAGGTGGGGTTCTGTGACGTCTTGGTCTGGTCGTTGGACACAAACGAAGTACGCGAAGTTGCAGCTATGGCGAACTTTTAATCTAAACAAAACCCAAAGTCTAAAGACGCCCTAAGGGCTGTATATATGGAGGAAGAGTGGGGAATTTCGTGGCCCTTGGAGGAGGGGTCCGAAACCAACCCTAACTCTTGTTTCCCCACACATACGGACTCTAAAAACAGCCTATACTTAAGTATTTCGAAAATACATGGGCCTGGCCCAATAATAAGGTGACGCAGCACCTAAAATAGCCTCTTGACGAAATTTATGAAGTGGCATCTTGTATATTTCGTCCAAGGCTCATGCACTCCTATGGTGGCTTAAAAGTCCTGAAATCATCACTTGTAACTCCGTTCTGGATCCCCTTGCGCATGCCATCATCTCCACGCTTGAACTTATTCCAAGGTTCATCTTTCTTGTCCAAGCTAGGCCCTTCATTTGTAAGCAAGACAAATGTATCCAATTTAGGCAGCATCATATTCTCATGAACATTAGAATCGTTACCAAGAAACGAAAGTACCTGATAATTCAATTGGCGTGCGCGAGCTCTAGTAATTGGTCCAGTATGTATACAGCAGGGGCTGTGGGTGTAACAATGGTATTGATGTCCTCATCATCCTCCCCTTCTTGAAATGAAGTCGTCCTCGACGGAAAGTTCATCTTCCTCACCCAAATAAGGCTTCAATTGCAATGTTAAAAGTGGGACTAACCCCAAAATCTGCAGGCAGCTCAAGTTTATATGCATTATCATTTATTTTCTCTAACACCTTAAAAGGACATCAGCACGTGGCATTAGCTTTGATTTGCGCAAATTAGGAAATCTATCCTTACGCAAATGTAACCAAACAAGATCTCTAGGTGCAAACACAACATGTTTTCTACCCTTATCTCCAGCAAGTTTATATTTAGCATTCATACGCTCAATGTTTTCCTTAGTTAACTCATGCATTTTTAAAATCAATTCAGCATGTTCTTTAGCATCAAAATTAACCTTCTCCGAAGATGGAAGAGGCAACAAATCAATAGGTGCACGAGGTAGGAAACCATACACAATTTCAAAAGGGCCACATCTTAGTAGTAGAATGCAATGAACGATTATAAGCAAATTCAATATGAGGCAAGCATTCTTTCCACATTTTCTTGTTATTCTTCAAAACAGCCCTAAGCATAGTAGACAATGTTCTATTGACTACTTCAGTTTGTCCATCAGTTTGGGGGTGACAAGTAGTACTAAAAAGCAGCTTAGTCCCCAACTTAGCCCATAAACATCTCCAAAAGTGGCTAAGAAATTTAGTATCACGATCTGAAACAATAGTATTTGGCACACCATGTAAGCGAATAATTTCACGAAAGAACAAATCAGCAACATTAACAGCATCATCGCTTTTATGACATGGTATAAAGTGTGCCATTTTCGAGAACCTATCCACGACAACAAATATGCTATCCCTCCCCTTCTTTGTTCTAGGTAAACCTAAAACAAAGTCCATAGATATATCCTCCCAAGGAACACTAGGTACAGGCAAAGGCATATATAAACCATGAGGATTGAGTCGTGACTTAGCTCTTTGACATGTAGTGCAGCGAGCAACAAAACGCTCAACATCCCGTCTCATCTTTGGCCAAAAGAAATGTGTAGCAAGTATATCCTCCGCCTTCTTGACGCCAAAGTGTCCCATTAATCCTCCTCCATGCGCCTCCTGCAATAACAAAAGACGAACGGAGCTAGCTGGAATGCATAGCTTGTTAGCACTGATAGAGGCAAAGGTGTCCCGATGTTTCGATGAGATGGTGGCTATCGTTTTCTGTGGGAGTCGACCTTGACGATCCGACTACGAACGTGTGAGACGTCGCGCCTTAGCAATCGCTAAACCAACTTCCGAGGGGTTATTGACCACGCCGGAGCTCGATCAACCTGACCACGAGGGCCTGTTTCCTGCGAGCAAACGAAGAACAAGCAAGAAATTGAGATTGCAATCTGGATATTGCGAATATAAGATGAAAGCTTTATTGATCAAGGTGGGGTTCTGTGACGTCTTGGTCTGGTCGTTGGACACAAACGAAGTACGCGAAGTTGCAGCTATGGCGAACTTTTAATCTAAACAAAACCCAAAGTCTAAACGACGCCCTAAGGGCTGTATATATGGAGGAAGAGAGGGGAATTTCGTGGCCCTTGAGGGTGGGGTCCGAAACCAACCCTAACTCTTGTTTCCCCACACATACGGACTCTAAAAATAGCATATACTTAAGTATTTCGAAATTACATGGGCCTGGCCCATTAATAAGGTGACGCAGCACCTAGAATAGCCTATGGACGAATATTATGAAGTGGCATCTTGTATATTTCGTCCATGGCTTCATGCACTCCTTATGGCGGCTTCAAAGTCCTGAAATCATCACTTGTAACTCCGTTCTTGATCCCCTTGCGCATGCCATCAACTCCATTCGTGTTCTTGCTCCAATGTTCATCCTTCTCCAAGCTAGGACCTTCATTTGTAAGCAAAACAAATGTATCCAATTTAGGCAGCATCATAATCTCATGAACATTAGAATCATTACCAAGAAACGAAAGTACCTGGTAATTTAATTGGCGTGCGCGAGCTCTAGTAATTGGTCCAGTATATGTAACAATAGGGGTTGTGGGTGTAACAATGGTATTGATGTCCTCATCAAGATGAGTCCATTGATGACTACATCATCCGCTTCCGCAATAGTTATGTGCGTCTCGCCAGGGAGATGCACCTCGAGGATGCCATTGAGATGTGCGTCCATGGGATGCAGCAACATTGGTCACTTGAAGTCTCTCAGCGTGAGCCTAGAACTTTTAGTGCCTTCAGCACGGCGGTAGCGGCCACGAAACTTGAGTTTGAGAAATCACCGCAGATAATGGAGCTCTATAAGAATGCCAGTGCATTTGATCCCGCCAAGCGCTTTGCCTCGACGTCCAAGCAAATCAACAACGGTAGCAGGGCGAAGGCACCAACTGAAAAAGAACACCACCAAGGTCTTCTCGTCTGCACCGCAAGGCCATGTGCCCATCTTGGGTGCAAGAGGCGAACAAGCCGGAGGGAGGCAACGCCCGTCGATGCAGGAGCTCCTCAAGAAGCAGTACGTCTTCCGTCGGGAGATCATCAAGGACATGTTTAACCAGTTGATGGAACATCGAGCCTTGAGCTTACCAGAGCCTCGGAGGCCTGATCAGGTGAGGATGACAGATAATCCTTTATTTTGCCCATATCACAGGTATGTGGGACATGTCATTGAAGATTGTATCGCGTTCAAAGAATGGCTCCAAAGAGCCATTAATGAGAGGAGGATCAACCTCGACCAAGAAGCTATCAACCCAGATTACCATGCAGTAAACGTGGTGAGCATGAAGTTACCATCTCCGCCAAGTGAAGACACGAAGCTCGAAGAAACATGGGTGCCACTGGCCCAAGTTGAAGACTAGCTATCCAACCTCGTCCTCTCCAAGACGCCGGTATCTCCCTTTCGGTAACAGGTGACACCAACCATTCCCGGGGAGGAGCCTTGCAGGACGGTGCACCGAAGGCCGTACACAAGGAGGCTTCCACCCCGACATCCTCGCTCGGCTTTGCCAGAACGAGCTCCCCCAACAATTCTAAGGAGGTTCGATCCAAGTCAACGCCGGCCTCCACCAAGATTTGTCCCTATGTCAGAGGGAGACGAGCCTTTTCCACGACGGGGGCGTGTGCTATCAACCTTGGCGCAGTTCTTGCCACCCGGCTGGGGGCAAGCACCAGCAAAGGAGGGCGAGAAAGTTCAAGAAGGAGCCAGCTCATCCCAATCACCAAGCATAGAGAGTTGCAACGTCATCCATGACTACAGCGACACCCCTTCCGAAGACGTGTTTACTCCTGAAGAGCAAGCTGTCCTCCACGCCGAAGAGGGGACAAAGGAAGTGCCATTGGAAGAGGTGAACATGAACCTGCGTGGGGGAAAAGTCCTACCTGAACCACTAAAGATCAAGCCAACAAGGGTGTAGAAGCCAAGCGCCCCAAAGGAGGCGCCTGTGCAGGAGGAGGGATCTGAACACCAAGGCCAAGAGAAGATGAAGGCAAGTGACGTCGACTTCAACATCATCGCCTACCTTAAGCGGATCCCTGCACTCTTGAGTGTGCATGATGCACTCATGATGGTGCCTGACCTTCGCGAAGCCCTTATCAAGGCGCTCCAAGCTCCGGAACTCTACGAGGTGTCCATGGCGAAACACCGTCTTTGCTCCAGCCCCTTGTTCGTGAACGAGATCACGTTCGACGAGGATGATAGGCTCATAGATGATGGTGACCACAACCAGCCATTGTATGTGGAAGGTAACATTGGTGTTGCACATCTTCGCAGGATCCTCATAGACCCAGGGTCTGCCGTGAACATTCTCCCTTTTTGGAGTTTGACGCAGGAAGGTTTTACGGTGGACGACTTGGAGGCTACTGACGTGATGATCTGCGGCTTCGACAACCAAGGGAAGCCTACGCTAGGTGCCATTACATTGAAGATCCAGATGTCAACTTTTAGCTTCAAGGTGCGGTTGTTCGTCATCGAGGCGAATACCTCCTACTCCGCCCTTCTAGGAAGATCGTGGATCCTCAAGTACCGCGTCGTTCCATCCACCCTCCATCAATGCCTGAAGTTCCTCGACGCCAGCGGTACACAAAAGCGCATCATCGGCAACATATCTCCTTATACTATGCAGGAGTCTCACCATGCAGATGCGAAGTACTATTTCCCCATTGTAGACAGCGACCAGCAGTTGGGGCGCACAACACCTCCAGTGGATCTCTTGACCAAACCATGTTTTGGGCAAGTAGCCGAGATGAAGCTCCCCATCATGCCGAGCTCACCTGCCGATGCAAAGGGCTCCTCCCCTCGGACCTACTTTGGCGCGCCGAGAGCCCATTTGTTTAACACTTGGAAGCTCTGCAGGTGCCCAGGAAGGCTCCAGGATGCTAACAGGCGGCAATGATGCGCCACCACCCATCACGCTACGGGCACGCAACCCCCGGAGGGAAGAGCCTGCGCCCGTACCAATTGCTGATAGAAGATGAATAAAAGAAGTGGAGGAAGTCGCGAGGGGAGCTCAAGGCGTACAGCCATTGTCGCTCTATATCTCAGTAACTTCCCCATTGGAGGTTTGGGCAATCCCCAGTTATCCGGATCTAGAGTCCAGACCATTTTCTACAAAGTCCCACAGGTAAAACAATGTGATTTTGTATTTGAATTTCCCCAAACTTGCAGTGACCCAGAGGAGTTACTACCGACAATGAAGGCGGAGCCCAAGATGGTTCGTTTGTTGGAGAAGGTCGGGATCACTCTTGGGCGGAACAACAGGATGCCTTCACCACCCGCCATATGTGAGGAATGGTGGAGACAAGCGGAAGACCTCATCAAGCAAAAAGGCAAAGCTCAACCAATGTTTGGGCTTGGCTACAACAACCCCGACGCCCCCGGAAATGAGGGGAAGCTCAGCTCCATGCAAGCACCACGAGAACCAGAGGACAGAAGGCGACCATGTTATTACTTGAGCCGCACCATGGTGGGGGCTGAGCGAAACTACTCTTCTATAGAGAAGTTGTGCTTGGCCCTAATCTTTGCTTTAAAGAAGCTCAGGCACTACACGTTGAAGCATGAAGTCCAACTAGTCGCGAGGGCGGACCCCGTGAGGTACGTTTTAAGTCAGCCCGCGCTCATGGGGCGACTTGGAAAATGGGCACTTATCATGATGGAGTTTGACATCACCTTTGTGCCTCAAAAAGCAATTAAGGGTCAAGCCTTGGCGGAGTTTCTCGCAGCGCACCCAATCCCAGATGACTCACCTCTTGTCACGGACCTCCCTGGCGAGGAGGTTTTCAATGTCAACCTCGACGCGTCATGGGAACTTTACTTTGACGGTGCCTCCCGCATGGACGCCGACTCCGATGGTACCCCAAGACGAAGAGTCGGTGCAGGATTGGTGTTAAAGATGCCACAAGGAGGGGTGATGTATCACTCATTCTCCCTCCTCAAAGAAGAATGCTCCAACAACGAAGCAGAGTATGAGGCGCTCATCTTCGGCCTCCTCTTGGAACTCTCCATGGAGGTTCGTTCCTTGCAGGCTTATGGAGACTCTCAACTCATCATTCGTCAAGTCAACAACGTCTATGAGGTTCGCAAGCCTGAACTGGTGCCGTACTATTCCGCCGCCCGGAATCTAATGGAAAAATTTCAACATGTTGAAGTGCTCCATGTCCCGCGAAGTAGGAATGCACCTACTGATGCCTTGGCGAAACTAGCAGCGGCGTTGGTGCTCCCAGATAATAAAACAATGCAGGTGAACATGGAAGAAAGGTGGCTACTCCCGGCTGTTTTGGAGCTCATCCCGGCGGAGTACGAAGTCAATACCGTCATGACAAATGCCGTAGAGGAGGGCGAGTGGCTGCAACCATTCCTCGAGTACTTCAAGTGTAACACCCCCAGTGTCATGCTACAGTAATCCCCTGTTGATGGTGCCATGTCATCGCACTACTGTTGCTAATCCTCACTTGATCCAAATCATTGTTCATGTTCAAACTCAAATTCAATGTCAAAAATTCAAATTTGCCAAACATGAAAACTAAAATGTTCAAAGTGTGGCAAATAATCACTGAGTAATTGTCATGTTGGAACCAACCTCTTTTGGATTCCCAAAGTGCCCCTGAAATTTTATTTAATGGTCCAACAACTTTTAAATCTGGCCTTTTCTATTTCGAAAAATGGTTAGACAACTCCTTTGGCCTCGAACTTTTTGTGTCTCCTAGAAATAATGTGCTTGAATTATGTGGCAAGTCTCCTTTCTAACAAAACTGTTTTAGTTTTACAAATTAATAGAAAACAGTAAAAAAAAAGAGAAAAAGAAAGGGAAAACAAAAGCAAAAGGAAAAGTCCTCCCCCTCCCTGCTGGGCCACAACCTAGTCGGCCGGCCCATCGGCCCAACTGCGCCCCTGGCCTATATGGCCTGCCGACGCTCAAACCCTATCTTCTGCCGTCCCCGATCCACCCTCACTCCCCCTCGCCCCCTGGATCTGGGCGGCGCCCATCCCGTCGCTTCGCACGACCCCCCCCCCCACTCCTCCCGCACGAACCCCACCACTCCTCCCGATCGAGACCCCCACTCCCTCTCGTTCTCCAGCGACACCGAGCACCTCGCGCCCGATCCCTAGCCGCGCTGGAGCCCCACCTCGCCGGCGAGCCCGCGCCCGAGGACCGTGCCTCCGCCCTACAGCACCTCGCCGCCGTTCGCCGGACGCAACCCCGACGCCTTCCTGAGTCCGCTGCCATTGCCCTACGACTCCGCAGTGAGGCCCTCAGCCTCTTCCTTTTCCCTCTGTTCCGACGAACTTACCGCCACCGCGACGGCACTCGCGTCCCCATGGCTGCCTCGCACCCCCCGGTCCTCCTCCTTCCCGTGCCTCGCACCTCATCGCGATGGCCCTTGCCTCGCCTGCCCTGCGCCACTCGCTCGCCCGCTATGGCGCCATTCGCGCCCGTTGGACATCGTCGCGCTCACCGCCCGGTCTATAGACGCCCCCCCGCCCCTCCTACCTCGTCGTCGACCTTGTTCCCCCGTTCCGGCGGCGACCTTAGCTGCCCACGCGCGCCCGGCACCCATCATCGTCGCGCCCTACGCGAGCCACGGCTGTGCCTGCACGCGTGCCTCGCCTGCTGCTACCGCCGATTGACGCTGCCGCTGCCTCCTTCCTTCACGCTCCACCGTTGCATGATGATGATGCTGCTGCCTCGCTGCTAGGCGCTGCCGCTCTCCCGCCGCGGCACCGCATCGACGCCGTCCCCTTTTTGCTGTGACCACGAACCGCCGTGAACGTCGCCGGCCTCCTCTATGAGGCTGGGCATGTGAGGCCTCACATGGGTCCATGACAAGTGGGCCCCAGCCCAGAACGTTGTTTAAAAAAATCAATTAATTAAAATTTAAAATTAAATGAATAAAACAATTATTAAGTTAATAATAATTAAAATAATTATTTTGTTAATTAAATGAATTAACTTAATTAATCTTGATAATTAACCTGCTAATTACCTAATTAGTCAATTAGTCAGCACTGACAGAAAACTGACATGTGGGTCCCCTGCCTAGTTGACCACTCAACTGACCTGGTCAACGGGGTCCACTGTCAGCCTCTGGTGGCCCTGTTGTGTGCACTCTGCTGGGTGCACATAGCAATTTCACCTTTTTTTAATTAATAATAATTTCAGAATAGTGTTTAAATCTTTGAAAAAATCATATAAAATAATCCTTAGCTCGGATCGAAAAACTTTATAGATGAAAGTTGCTCAGAAAAATCCAATGAATCCGAAAACGCGGTCCGTTCATCTGTCACATGCCCCTAGCATGCTGAACATGGAACTTTCCCCCTCTTTTCCTGTGTCCGGGATCCGCCTAACGCCGGGAATTCATCCTCGGATGTTTATCCCCTCTGTCTGCAACGTGTAGTACTACGTTAGGTCGACCCTAATTCTACTTATCGTCATGTTATGCTTAGTGATACCTCTGTTTGCTTTGTATTTACTGTTTCTTCCCCCTCTTCTATCCGGTAGACCCCGAGGCCGATGATGCCCCGCTGATCGACTACGTCGACGACGACCCCTCCTTGCCAGAGCAACCAGGCAAGCAAACCCCCCTTGAGCATTCTGATATCGCCCATTTCTTTCCCTCTCATGCTTGCATTAGAACTGCTACTGTTTTCTGTATGATCCTACTCTGATGCATAGCCTGTTGTTGTTACCTGCTTTCATACCTTACCTGCTTATCCTAAACTGCTTAGTATAGGATGGTTAGTGATCCATTAGTGACCCCCACCTTGTCCTAGTTGCCCCGCTTTATGTTCGATGACTCAATCAACGTGATCGACGCCCAGGCCCCGACACCGCACATCACCCCCCTTAGTTGTACGACTCTGCAGAGTTACCATCGAGTGTCGAGGGTGGAACCTCTTACATCACTCCTGATGAGATCTTCGTAGTGTAGCTTTACGGTCGAGGTCATCGAGGGAGATTTCCTCATTAACCACTTCCGTTACGGCTCTGTCGTGCAACCCATCAAACGTGAACCTCGAGGGTGGATCCTCTTACGTTCACCTTGATGACAACATCGAGTGGAATTCACCAGGGGTGATTCCCCGGGTTTTCCCCTTGGTGTTAGACACACAGTTACTATGGTTACTATGACTTTGCACTAAACCATGTGACTAAAGACGGGTTGACCCTGAGTGGTACCCGTGCGAGCTTAATTGCGAGTGATGTGTAGTTGGGTTGACCTGGATGGTGCCCGCGAGATACTTACGAGGCGTGGCAGGGCATTCTTAGCCCTTGACGCAAGTACTCGAGACGGGGCAGCGGGGTCACATCTTTCATGAGTCTCTGCTTGTCACCGCGCGTTCCTAATCCACTACGATTTGGATATTTGATCCGAGGGGCCTCTGGCCTGATAGCACTAACCATCACATGGGCATAGTATGGGCGTTCTACGTCATATACATCAGCCGAAGCTTAATAGACGTCAGCGACTGAGCGGCGCGCGCCGGGTTGGACTGGAAAGCACCTACCTTGTTGAAGGAGGTAGCTAGGTCTGCTCACCGGCCGCCCACGCAACGTGCAGGAGTTCTCGGGGAGATGGCCCATGACCCCTGGGGGCATAGGTTTAGTCCGGCATGCTGGCCTCTCTATTAAGCCTAGGACGGATTGCGGCGTATTGTTTGGCCAAGGCCGGGCATGACCCAGGAAAGTGTGTCCGGCCAGAGTTAATCGAGCATGGTGGGTAAGTTGGTGCACCCCTGCAGGGAAGAAAACATCTATCGATAGCCTGTCCTATGGTAACGGACACTTGGAGTTGTATCCCGACCGATAAAACTAGAACTGGACACTTGTGATGAGAACTGGATGGTGATGAGAATTGGAATGTGTTGACACTTGGATAGTAAGGCTCTGGGATTGCTTTCTCGTAGGGAGTCGAGAAAGGATCTCTGGCGGAGGTTGATAACACTTCTACTACTTTACTTTATGCTACTCTACTCCCTCCTGTTGCTGCAAGATGGTGGTTTCTAGAAGATGCTAGTCTTCGATAGGCTAGGCTTTCCCCTTCCCTTCTGGCATTCTGCAGTTTAGTCCATAGATACAACCCATTCCTTTGATACAAATACATACTTAGTTTAGATCTGATGTAAGTCTTGCGAGTACTTTGGATGAGTACTCACGGTTGCTTTTCTACTTCTTTTCCCCCATGCCCGATTGTTGCGACCAGATGACGGATCCCAGGAGCCAGACGACGCCACTGATGACTACTACTACCCGGAGGATGCCTACTACTATGTGAAGACCGAAGACGACTAGGAGTAGTTAGGAGGCTCCCAGGCAGGAGGCCTTGCCTTTTCGATCGTTGTTGCTTTTGTGCTAGCCTTCTTAAGGCAAACTTGTTTAACTCATGTCTGTACTCAGATATTATTGCTTCCGCTGACTCTTGTGTATTCGAGCTTATGTATTCGATCCCTCGAGGCCCCTGGCTTGTAATATAAAGCTTGTATTGTTTTAATTTGTGTCTAGAGTTGTGTTGTGATATCTTCCCGTGAGTCCTTGATCTTGATCGTAGACATTTGCGTGTATGATTAGTGCACAATCAAATCGGGGGCGTCACATCAAGCATGGGAGCCTCCCCGACGATCCTGTCATGAGGCGCCAACTACAACGACGACTTCCTTTCTACCTTTTTGAAGCAGGTGTCCTATATAGGCGTTCGCATGGGCAGGTGGTCCTACTTCGATGCGTCAACCGAAGAGAAGCCGACAAGATCCTACAGGAGATGCATCATGGAGTCTGTGGCGGGAACCAAGGAGGGGCCAAGATGTATCATAGTATACGTCTAGCAGGATACTACTGGCCCGGCATTATGTCAGACTGCCTTCGGGTGGCTAGATCGTGCCACAACTGTCAAGTTCATGGTGATTTCAAGCACAGGCCGCCAGTTCCTCTTCACCCTACCATTCCTTCTTGGCCATTTGATGCCTGGGGAATCGACGTCATCGGCCCTATCGACCCTCCATCTTCCAGGGGGCACCGCTTCATCCTCGCCGTGACGGACTACTTCTCGAAGTGGGCAGAAGTCGAAGAGTGACAACGTCATCAACTTCCTAGAGCGAAACATCATATATCGCTTTGGGATACCTCATCGGATCACCTCCGACAACGGCAAGGCCTTCAAGTCCAACAAGATGTACAGGTTCACGGAGAAGTACAAGATCAAGTGGAACTACTCCACCGGCTACTACCCTCAAGCTAACGGTGCGATCGAGGCTTTCAACAAGACGCTCGGCAAGATACTCAAGAAGACGGTGACAAGGAATCGGAGAGACCAGCATGATCGACTCTTCGAGTCCTTATGGGCGTACCGTGTCACAGTCCATACCCCAACGCAGGAGACTCCGTTTTCTCTCGTTTACGGGAGTGAGGCAGTCCTACCACTGGAGGCCCAGCTACCCTCTTTGAGGGTGGCTATCCAAGATGAGATCGCCCAAGATGAACAGGTACAACTGCGATTTTAGGAGCTCGACGCCCTTGAAGAGGGGCGACTTAATGCCCTACAAAACTTGGAGCTTTACCGCCAGAATATGGTGAGAGCTTACGACAAGCTCCTCAAGCAATGCATCTTCTGAAAAGGCGAGTTGGTTCTCGTGCTCAGGAGGCCCATCGTCGTGACGCACAAGACGAAGGGTAAGTTCAAACCAAAGTGGGAAGGGCCATACATCATCGAGCAAGTCTACGACGGGGGAGCATACCAGCTTGTAGATTCCCAGGGAGTCCGACCTATGCCCCCAATCAATGGAAGGTTCCTCAAAAAGTATTTTTCTTAAAAAAATTGCCTCTTTTGTTGCCTTTTGGATTTTCATTGGGGAAACTTTTTCTGTGGGCTTTCAGATCCATGATGCATTCTCCTTAGCATTTCATGGATATATCTAGTTTTCCCCAATTTTTACGGACTAAGCCCAACAAAAAATGGCTTCCCCCTATCGCACTACGCTGTTCATTGAAGTTTCGGCTACCCTAGGACTTGTTGGAGGGTGGCACAATGTGTCAAGTTGCAGGTGGAGCGGCTCCTACACCCACAATGCACGACACGTACCAGGTGTATGCTTCCGGAGGCATCGGGGATGATTACTTGGGCACTTCTGAGTATTGAGACCCCGCGCTCTTCATGTTTCCTGGCATGCCTCGTGTTCACAGAGGCTCGCACTCTAGGGAAGACCATAGGAAAAGATCATGGAGGGCTGCCTGACCCAACACAAGTTGGTTTGGTGTGTAGTCACATGGCAACCCTGGGGTGCGCCACCAGAAGCCTCAGATAAAATGCTAGAGGGTTTTTCCTAGTCCACAGAGGTGAACAGTTCCCTTCCAAGTTCCCAAGGTGGGTCCCCAAGAAATCCCGGAAGAAAAGTCCTCAAGAAGTTCGAGCCGAATGTCAAAACAAGTCCATGTAGTCCGTGGCCAATCAATCATCAGCGTGAGAAATCAAGATGAAATTCTGAAAGTCCAAAAAAAAGCAAATTCAAGAAAGAAAATCCCAACAATCCAAGAAGCAGTCAAGCGGTCCCAAGCAGTAAGGAACCCACTGGAAGGAAGGCGGGAGGAAGCTGTTCACCACCCCTCAAAATGCATGAAGAAAAATCGCCAAGCCATTGACCCAAAACCATTTACCCTGAACTTATCACACCCAAGTCTTTGGGTTCATGAGGCGTGTGCAGGGGGCATGTTGAGCTGTGGGGGCCCTCAATATGATGATGGGCTAGAGTATGAATTTTTGTTGCCTCTCAGAAGCATCCCGAAACACGGCGTCTTCATACACGTACACCGAAGCTATTTAAGTTGTTGAGTTGTAATCGTCAAGGTCTTTCGACGGTTCCTAATGACAAGTCCTTCGGTAGCCTTCTCAGATATCACGCCTATAGCTGGTGTATAATGGGAAAGCCAACATTTTAAAACCCACGAGTTTTTTTCCCTCTCTTTTTTGCCTGTTTTCGTTTGGTGTTCCTAGTTGTGCTCCTCCAACTTCTTTTGCAGCCATGGAGAGACACTCCCTGTCATCGTCAACGGCATTCAGACAACAACCACTACATCGAACTACTTCTTGGGTGTTTGGGTGCAGCAATACCCATGCGTCCCTGACAACACCCATAACAGCCCGACAACCAATGGTCTACATCGACACGCATGATGGGCGCCAGAAGGCCACGCCTGCGCTCATGAAGGTGGAGCAGATTCGTCTCCGCAACCTCGTCTCTGACAACAATGAAGCATGGGGGCAACGTCAACCCCTCAATTATCCGTAAGGCCGATGGCGTCCCGGCGCACCACCGGAATTTTCACACCATGGATGGTGTGACGGATCGTCAATGAAGGGGAGCTATTGACGGTCTACCGATGCCTCACCTACATCAACACAAGGAGATCACGGGAGCAGTGCAACGCGCTAGTGCGGCCAGCGTGAATCTGTGAAACCCTCCAATCAAGTCTGCTGGCACCGTAGCAGCTAGACGGTCGTGACGAGATTGGTAAAAAATAATTCAGGATAAGGCATGATGTTTCGCCATGGAATGAAGACAGAATAAGGTTGCTTTCGTTGACTGGCATTGTGCCCATTATACGATCCAACGAGCTCCTTAAAAAAATGCAAGTGTAGATGGACATGCCTACACCAATTTAAATTGTTACTACTCTATCATCTTTGGAACCGCTTGCACGGCGTCATAGAGAGGGTCGATCCTTCTTCGGTTCTTTCTTCGGTTCTTCAGGTTTCACACATGTTGGTGCACCGAATCAATCCAGGAGAAATATTCGTCGAGTCAAGCTCGATTTGCTTCGCACTCAAGCTCAACTCGACGAGGGGGCATTTGTTCGAGGGGTTTTTGTGCACTATTGCATAAAATAATAGTTTCTTTTTATTGATGAATTTTCATGCAAGTTATACGTACAAAGAGAAGTTTTGATGAAAAGGCAAAATACATTTGCATGGCACATGCACGCACGTACTTGTTGTAACATCCCAAATTTTCAATTTGGAATGTTATACATTAGATCATCATTGCATATCATATTTTATTTGCTTTTGGTTTTGATCCTAGAAATTCTACGCAACTCAAGGACCACGGAGAGAGTTGGGGATTTCGTTATTTTCATATTTGAGTTTTCTCAAAAATTGAGAATAGGATCATTTGATTTTATTTATTTTATCATCAATTATTTCTATCACAAAAATATGAGAGAGGGAATAAAATGACTTTCCCAAAATAAAGAAATATTGAGGATTTAATAATAAAATCAAATAAGATTTTATTTCGGAGTTTTTCGGTATTTTATTTGAATTTAGGAAAAATGTGCGTTTTTCAAAATTGCATTTAGGCCCCAAATAAATGTTCACCTTGTGCGGCTTGATTTTAGAAGCCCGGGAAAATTTATTTTGGGATTTTTGTAGCCCGTTTCGTATTTCTTTCTATTTTTCTTCTCCGTGTAATTATTTAAAAAAACGCGCACCGACCTAACCGGGCCATGTCCGACTAGGACTCCTAGCTCGACAGGCTTTATAAGCCGCAGCCCAGCCCCGGGCCAAACCCCAGCCGCCAGCCCCGCCCGCCCTCGAGCCCCGCGCTGCCGCCGCCCGCGCCGCCCGCCGCCGCCGACGCCTCGCCGCCCGAGGTGCCTCGTTTTCCGCGCCGCCGTTTTTCTCAAAAAACCGTTCTGTTTTTCCGTCGGTTTTTTTAAGTTTCCATTTTTTTATTTAGATCGGTTTTTTTCGGTTTAGGTTAAATAGCGAGCGTTCGCTCGTTCGTTCATTTTAACGAACATATTCGTCGTTTAGATCCGGTTAACGAACGTTCGTTCGTTAATCTGTTCGTCATTTTTCTTTTCTCAGATTTTCCGTGATTATTTTCTGATCGTGATTTCTGATCCGATTTTCGTTTTAGTATAACTTTTCGCTCGTTTATCGAAATCGGGCGATTCAAGCGCCTGGAGTTTCGTCTCGAAACCCTCTATCCGTCTAACCAACTTAAACAAGTTTTTGCCACTGTAAAAATTGCCTTAGATCCAGATTAGTAGAATGAAGTTGTTTTCATTCGCCGTTTGACTTTCGTTGCTTCGTTCGATTTGATTCTTTTTGCAAACCGGAGTTCTTAAGTTGAACTTTCTGGTTAGATCTCTTACTTGAGTTTTATCTGTGCATTAGATGAGTACTTATTGTATGCTTGTTGTTTGTCTGCGATAGAATACCCGGAGTGCGCCGCCTGTTACTTCGAATCTCTAGGTTTCGCGGATCATCAGCAAGGCAAGTAACACTTGATCATACCTTCCCTACTACCCAGTTTTATTGCATTAGATCAAATCCTCAAACATTGCATGATTAGGATCTAATTAAATTGTGGGATGGGAGGTAGTTGAGGTAGTACCTATTACCTGTTTATTATCAAACCTTTGGGAGTTACTTCTACGTTGCTTATTATTGCTATGCTACGCTACTAGACGTGGATTGGGTGAGTGATATCCATGACAGATGTGAGTTTGTTAATTAATGGTTTATCTAAGGTGGCAACTTAAACACACATCTGGGTGGATTGAGGCACCTGGGTAATCCAGGATTTGCCTGTTTTCTTTTGGACCACCACCCAGACTCAAAGGGATCATGAGATTTTTCTTGCTAGAAACTTCCGTGTGCAGCCACAAGCTATTATGGGCTCTAGCATAGTTGACTAAGTCTTGCAAACTCTTACAGTGGTAGACTAGCAGATGTAGGGGATGTAGGTGGTACAGTCTACCCGATCATAAGGTGCTAGCGCTTCTGAAAGACTATGTCTCGGTCATCCGTCTTCTCAAACACCATGTAGTGCGAGAAACCAAACGGAGGCGATCGAGTCTTGTGGGGAAAAGTGCGCAAACCTCTGCAGAGTGTATAAACTAATCATGGTTAGCCGTGTCCCCGGTTATGGACATCTTGAGTATCTAGTACCTGGATTATCATGTGAATCTCAACATGTTACCCTAAATTAATTTGGTTGGGTTTTGTTTAATGATGTTTAATTGGGATTGAGAATGCTGTCAACCATTCTCAATGTTTAACAACCACCATGTTAGTTAAATAAATTTATTCCTTTGCAGTAGGGAAAAATTGGCTTTTCGCAAAACTGTAACCATAGAGCTCTCCACCAGCCAAATATGCATATAGAATAGCTGTTTCGTTCCATTACTCTCTATGTGTTACATTGCCAGCATATTCCATGTGCTGACCCGTTTTTCGGGCTGCAACGTTAATGTTGCAGACTTTTCAAACGATGATTAAGGAGTTTTTAGGTCATTGTTCTATACTCAGTGATGCCGTTGGAGTTGATGGACTCGCTTATCTTCCAAGCCTTCCGCTGTTATCGTTATTAGATGGCCTTAAGCCATGTTTATTGTAATAAGTTCTCTATGGAGACACTCGATGTAATAAGTGTGTGATTGCTACTCTGTTATAAATCCTCCGAGTACTGTGTGGTGTTAGCATTACTGATCCAGGGATGACACCGGAGCACAGAGATTGGACCGTTTGAGGTCTGGTCACTACAGAGATGGTATCAGAGCACACGCTGACTGTAGGACACGACCACTAAGCTAAAGACCTAGATCACTATTCACTCTCTTCTCTTCTGACCTCTCATCTTTTCTACTCTTTAGGATGGCGGATGCAAGGAACAAGTTCACGCAACCGGATGAAGATACACCCTTTGGACGTCACTTGAAGGAAGTCACTAGATACCTGAACATAGGAGTACCAAGCTTCACCGGAACCTACAACGCCACTTTACTGAAGAAGAGCGCTGGATGATTCAAGTTCAAGTTCCAGGAAGGATGGTCATGCCAGTCACTGAGCCCATAGAGTTTTCTTTTGATGCACCAACTTGGAGTTTAGGAAAGAGCATGGAAGCTCACATCGCCATAGGACGCATTGGAGAAGTCTACTACAATGATCTCAAGGATACTATCTACCTGATTTATGGACGCCGAGATGAGCACTGGGAGATGATCAGCACCAGGAAGGATAGATCAATTGCAGCTTTTATCCAGGAGTTAAACCAGTAGATTCGACGACAGGAGAACCAGATGTGCGCCGACATGATAGACCTGAAGAAGGCAAGGACAAGAATCAAGGAACTGGAGGAAGAACTCAAGGCTACACGTGAAGATTATGAATAAGAAATTGAAGTATTAGTGGACAAGAATGCCGACCTAACAATGAAGATCGGAATATTTATGGGAGGCCCTACACCAGTAGATGAAGACAAAGAACCCAAGGAGATTCGCCCGGAAGACTACATCATCATCGACGACACCGACTCGGACCCAGATGACAGCGATGATGACTATGTTGATGAAGCCGGAGCAGATATCATGGAGTCTGCAACCGAAGAATATTTCTAGTAGACCAACTCATCAGTAGTAGTAGTCCACCATGTAAATATTATAGTCCGAGCACTTTTGCGATAGTTAGATCGATTGTATGCCCTTGTTTGATTGAATGAATGAAGTGAATTGTTTGATTTTGCCTCATGTGCATATCGGTAGTGTTTTCTCTTTAGACCCCCTCTATTCTTAAATCTCATATTTTCTAAACCCTCAGATGCCTCCGAGACATGACCCCGGATTTACCTTTCCACCGGAGCTCACTCAGTTGATCCAGCAGCAGAACACATTGATGCAGTTGCTAGTCCAGAATCAGAATCAGGGGAACAACAACAACAATCCACCACCACCACCTGTTGATCACTTAGCCCGTTTTCTTAGGCTGAACCCGCCGGTGTTTTCCAGTAGCACCGAGCCAATAGTAGCAGATGATTGGCTCCACAAGACAGCTAGAGAGTTGACCACAGAAGGATGCATGGATGCGGAGAAGGTGAAGTTTGCCACACATCAGCTTGAAGGACCCGCAGCATCATGGTGGGAGAATTTCACGGCCACTTTCCCTGTCGACACTGTCACATGGGACCAGTTTCAGTAGGCTTTTCGCACTGCCCATGTTTCAGCAGGAGCTATGGCCATGAGGAAGCGTGAGTTTCGCAACTTGCACCAAGGAGGACGGACAGTTGGCCAGTACGTGGAGGACTTTACTAAATTAGCACGTTATGCCCAAGATGACGTTGCTACGGATGCAGCTAAGCAGGAGAAGTTTCTGGAAGGACTAAACAATGAGTTGAGCATGCAGTTGATGGTAGCAACCTTCAACAACTACCAGGAGTTGGTAGATCGTGCTCTTATGATTTGATGAGGACATCAATACCATTGTTACACCCACATCCCCTACTGTTACATATACTGGACCAATTACTAGAGCTCGCGCACGCCAATTAAATTACCAGGTACTTTCGTTTCTTGGTAATGATTCTAATGTTCATGAGATTATGATGCTGCCTAAATTGGATACATTTGTTTTGCTTACAAATGAAGGTCCTAGCTTGGAGAAGGATGAACATTGGAGCAAGAACACGAATGGAGTTGATGGCATGCGCAAGGGGATCAAGAACGGAGTTACAAGTGATGATTTCAGGACTTTGAAGCCGCCATAAGGAGTGCATGAAGCCTTGGACGAAATATACAAGATGCCACTTCATAATATTCGTCCATAGGCTATTCTAGGTGCTGCGTCACCTTATTAATGGGCCAGGCCCATGTAATTTCGAAATACTTAAGTATAGGCTATTTTTAGAGTCCGTATGTGTGGGGAAACAAGAGTTAGGGTTGGTTTCGGACCCCACCCTCAAGGGCCACGAAATTCCCCTCTCTTCCTCCATATATACAGCCCTTAGGGCGTCGTTTAGACTTGGGTTTTGTTTAGATTAAAAGTTCGCCATAGCTGCAACTTCGCGTACTTCGTTTGTGTCCAACGACCAGACCAAGACGTCACAGAACCCCACCTTGATCAATAAAGCTTTCATCTTATATTCGCAATATCCAGATTGCAATCTCAGCTTCTTGCTTGTTCTTCGTTTGCTCGCAGGAAACAGGCCCTCGTGGTCAGGTTGATCGTGCTCCGGCGTGGTCAATAACCCCTCGGAAGTTGGTTTAGCGATTGCTAAGGCGCGACGTCTCGCACGTTCGTAGTCGGATCGTCAAGGTCGACTCCCACAGAAAACGATAGCCACCATCTCATCGAAACATCGGGACACCTTTGCCTCTATCAAGTGGTATCAGATTTCCAGGTTGCTCGGTGAGATTTTACAGTTTTTCGTAGATTAGATCGAGTCTGTTCTTCATACCTACAGTCCACGAAAAAGCCACACAAAAAAATTAGGGTTAGTTCATCATATCCGAACCAATCTGAGCCTTTGCATAATCTTTTTAGGGTTTTTGCTTTGTTGAATTTGCGGTTGCATCGTCGTGTCAAGTTGCTGGTCTTAGAGTCTAGTCTTTTAGAGTTTCGAGTTCTGGTCATAAGTTGTCACGCCGCCGCCGCACCATCATCATCGCCCATCTACCACTTTTGCTTATCCGCCACCGCTCTGAATCCTTATCCATATACCATACCACCGCTACCATATACCACCACCGCTGCCATATACCACAACCATATATCCACCACCAATCCGAGTTCTTCTCATATTAGGTTTGTTCTTGAGATCAATCTCAATTCCGATTCGTGTTTCCTTGCCTGCGTAGGTCTCGGAAAAAAAAAGTCTGGAGACCCCCGGGCAGTTTTTAGGCCAAAATTTTCACGGGCAAATTTTTTTCCCTATCCTATTTTTAGGCTTTTCTGAGTCTTTTGAGCCACGTGCCATCATAGTGATTTTTTGTCGCACTTTTTCGTCGTCGCTGCCCTGATTTCCGAAAAAAAAGTGAATTTTTTTTTCGTGCCCATCCTATCAGTTTGACGAGGGAAGAGTTTTGAGACACTCGCCATTATAGTAATTTTTCGCAAAAAAAAAGAGGAGCGCAAAAAAAAGCGAAAAAAAAAGTTCCAGAGTGTGCTTTTCCCTTATTTACGTGCAGCGCCGTGATTTTGTTAGTGTTCTAGGCTCGCGTCTCTAGCACGGTCTAGCCTAGGACCAGCACAGTACCGTCGTTGAGCGTTTATTCAACTTTGCATCTCTGAATTGATTATTGCTGACCCTTTTTGCTACCATACTATAAGCCTTCCCAGCTCCACATACCTCTACGTCGTGCGTTTGACTCTCCCTGGCAATCGCTCTATCCAAGCTTTTGAGAGTTTTGACTACAACGGTTGCCGATCACCGCCTGCTGCTGGGTAAGAACTGGTAAGAATTTGAGATTTGCTTGACGGATTTGTGACACCCGCCACCACCACCTCTTGTTAGTATTCTGTAGGATCATATTCTTGTGTGTTTTCTATTGTTGCTAACCATGGCAGGATCACAAGCCGACGAGACTGACTGGGAGAACATGACGAATCAGGAGTTGCATGATAAATTTCAGCAAATGATGAATGGACAGGTGCAGGATGTGCTAAACAGATTTGAAGAGGCCATGGAGAAGATAGATGACATGGAGAAGACGTTCGAAACAAAACTCGATGACAGGTTTAATGAATTGCTCGCGCGTCTTCCACCACCACCACCGGCTGCACCTAACGCACCTCTACAACAACAACAACGACGACTACCTACACATCGTGAAACAGCCCTCCGCCGAGCGAGCCGTCTCCCTCTTGCACCTGGCCAAACTGTTGGTGCTGCTGTTGCTACTTCTGTGGCTCCTGCTGCTGATGCGGAGGAGGATGATTTTGCTGGCGATTACGAGGATGAGGTTGATCAAAATCAGAACTACGTGCCACCACCAGCACAGCAACCATCAGGTCGTCCACATGCAAATAATGGCAATGGTAGGGCTCACCCTCAGGTACGAGATCATGACCATCTCCCTAAACTAAAATTGAATATTCCACCATTTGAGGGTAGATATGTTCCTGATATATATCTTACTTGGGAGTTAGAAACTGAACAACGATTTACATGTTTACAATATCCCGAGGAGAGACGTGTTCCTGCTGCTGTTTGTGCATTCACTAGTTTTGCATGTGTTTGGTGGTCTGAGCATTGTAGATTATATCCCATTCCTGCTACTTGGGCTGCTTTGAAAACTGCTATGCGTACTCGTTGGGTTCCACCATATTATCAACGTGAATTACTTCAAAAATTGCAGCGCTTAAGACAGGGAAAAAATTCTGTAGAAGAATATTATCAGGAATTACAAACTGGCATGATTAGATGTGGTATTGTTGAGGAGAATGAAGCTATGCTTGCACGTTTTATGGGTGGATTAAATAGAGAGATTCAGACGATTCTAGAGTATAAGGAGTATACTAATATCACTCGTTTATTCCATCTTGCTTGTAAAGCTGAACGTGAAGTGCAGGATCGACAGGCATTGGCGCGGACTAACTTTTCTGCAGGTCGACCTTCTTCATGGACACCACGTGCATCATCTACTTCCACACGTTCTGCTTCACCGGCGCCTCCGTCGGCTGCCACCTCCAACCGTGATACAATAAAGCAGGCACAATCACCACTATCTGCCAAGAGCACACCTTCTGGGCCTGCAAAGAGCTCTTCTTCATCCATGGCGTCAACAGGACAAACACATGATATTATTTGTCGACGTTGCAAGGGTGGAGGTCATTATGCGAGAGAATGCCCATCTAAGCGTGTGATGATTGTTACTGAGGATGGTGGGTATGAGTCCGCTAGTGACTATGATGAGGAGACTTTGGCTCTTATTACACGTGACGAACACGGTGGAGACGATTCTGATCATGAGACGCAATACATGGCTCCTGAAGATGCTGACAGGTATGAATGTTTAGTTGCTCAACGTGTTTTGAGTGTGCAGGTTACACAAGCTGAGCAAAATCAGAGGCATAATTTGTTCCATACAAAGGGAGTTGTGAAGGAACGTTCTGTTCGCGTGATCATAGATGGAGGGAGCTGCAATAACTTGGCTAGCATGGAGATGGTGGAGAAGCTATCTCTCACCACAAGACCACATCCACATCCTTACTACATCCAATGGTTCAACAACAGCGGCAAGGTTAAGGTAACACATACTGTTCGTGTGCATTTTAGTATCTCTACATATGCTGATTATGTTGATTGTGATGTGGTACTATGCAAGCATGTTCCTTATTACTTGGTAGACCATGGCAATTTGATAAAAATTCTATTCACCATGGTAGAAACAATCAGTATACTCTTGTTCATAAGGATAAAAATATTACTTTGCTTCCTATGACTCCTGAATTCCATTTTGAAAGATGATATTAATAGAGCTAATAAAGCAAAACAGGAGAAAACTAAGAGTGAAAATCAGATTGTGGCAAAAGATTGAGCAACAAATGCAGCTACATAATAATAAACATCTAGTGTTGCTTCTGAAATTAAATTGAAAAGTGCATGTTTACTTGCCACCAAATCTGATATTGATGATCTAGATTTTAGCAAATCTGTTTGCTATGCTTTTGTGTGCAAAGAGGCATTATTTTCATTCGAGGACGCGCCTTCCTCTTTGCCTCCTGCTGTCACTAACATTTTGCAGGAGTTCGCGACGTCTTTCCACAAGACGTGCCACCGGGATTACCACCTATTCGCGGGATTGAGCATCAATTGACTTAATTCCCGGTGCATTCATTACCCAACCGTGCACCATACCGTACCAATCCAGAGGAGACGAAGGAGATTATGCGTCAAGTACAAGAACTGCTCGACAAAGGTTATATACGCGAATCCCTTAGTCCTTGTGCTGTTCCTATCATTTTAGTGCCGAAAAAGGATGGTACGTCGCGTATGTGCGTTGATTGTAGAGGCATTAATAATATTACTATTCGTTATCGTCATCCTATTCCTAGGCTAGATGATATGCTTGATGAATTGAGTGGCTCTACAATATTCTCCAAAGTTGATTTGCGTAGTGGATACCATCAAATTTCGTATGAAATTGGGAGATGAATGGAAAACAGCATTTCTTTAAAACTAAGTTTGGATTATATGAGTGGTTAGTCATGCCTTTTGGGTTAACTAATGCACCTAGTACTTTCATGAGGTTTAATGAACGAAGTTTTACGTGCTTTCATTGGACGATTTGTGGTAGTTTACTTTGATGACATATTGATTTATAGCAAATCTTTGGAGGAACATTTGGGAACATTTACGTGCTGTTTTTATTGCTCTACATGATGCACGTTTGTTTGGTAACCTTGGAAAGTGCACCTTTTGCACCGACCGAGTATCTTTTCTTGGCTATGTGTTACTCCACAGGGAATTGAAGTTGATAAAGCCAAGATTGAAGCTATTGAGAGTTGGCCGCAGCCCAAAACGGTCACACAAGTGAGGAGTTTCCTTGGCCTCGCTGGATTCTATAGGCGTTTTATGAGAGATTTCAGCACCATTACTGCATCTTTCAACGAGCTTACAAAGAAGGATGTGCCTTTTGTTTGGGGTACCGCACAGGAAGAAGCGTTCACGGTATTGAAAGATAAATTGACACATGCTCCTTTACTCTGACTTCCTGATTTTAATAAGACTTTTGAGCTTAAATGTGATGCTAGTGGAATTGGATTAGGAGGTGTGTTATTACAAGATGGCAAACCTGTTGCATACTTTTCTGAAAAATTGAGTGGGCCTAGTCTGAACTATTCTACTTATGATAAAGAATTATATGCTCTTGTTCGGACCTTAGAAACATGGCAACATTATTTATGGCCCAAGGAATTTGTTATACATTCTGATCATGAATCTTTGAAACACATTAAAAGTCAAGCAAAACTGAACCGTAGACATGCTAAATGGGTTGAATTCATTGAGACTTTCCCTTATGTCATTAAACACAAGAAGGGTAAAGAAAATGTTATTGCTGATGCATTGTCTCGTCGTTATACTATGCTTTCACAACTTGACTTTAAAATATTTGGTTTGGAGACCATCAAGGATCAATATGTTCATGATGCTGAATTTAAAGATGTATTGCAGAATTGTAAGGAAGGGAGAACTTGGAACAAGTTCGTTCTTAACGATGGATTTGTGTTTCGTGCTAACAAGCTATGCATTCCAGCTAGCTCCGTTCGTCTTGTTGTTGCAGGAGGCGCATGGAGGAGGATTAATGGACACTTTGGCGTCAGAAGACGGAGGATATACTTGCTACACATTTCTTTTGGCCAAAGAGAGACGGGATGTTGAGCGTTTTGTTGCTCGCTGCACTACATGTCAAAGAGCTAAGTCACGACTCAATCCTCATGGTTTATATATGCCTTTGCCTGTACCTAGTGTTCCTTGGGAGGATATATCTATGGACTTTGTTTTAGGTTTACCTCGAACAAAGAAGGGGAGGGATAGCATATTTGTTGTCGTGGATAGGTTCTCGAAAATGGCACACTTTATACCATGTCATAAAAGCGATGATGCTGTTAATGTTGCTGATTTGTTCTTTCGTGAAATTATTCGCTTACATGGTGTGCCAAATACTATTGTTTCAGATCGTGATACTAAATTTCTTAGCCACTTTTGGAGATGTTTATGGGCTAAGTTGGGGACTAAGCTGCTTTTTAGTACTACTTGTCACCCCCAAACTGATGGACAAACTGAAGTAGTCAATAGAACATTGTCTACTATGCTTAGGGCTGTTTTGAAGAATAACAAGAAAATGTGGGAAGAATGCTTGCCTCATATTGAATTTGCTTATAATCGTTCATTGCATTCTACTACTAAGATGTGCCCTTTTGAAATTGTGTATGGTTTCCTACCTCGTGCACCTATTGATTTGTTGCCTCTTCCATCTTCGGAGAAGGTTAATTTTGATGCTAAAGAACGTTCTGAATTGATTTTAAAAATGCATGAGTTAACTAAGGAAAACATTGAGCGTATGAATGCTAAATATAAACTTGCTGGAGATAAGGGTAGAAAACATGTTGTGTTTGCGCCTGGAGATCTTGTTTGGTTACATTTGCGTAAAGATAGATTTCCTAATCTGCGCAAATCAAAGCTAATGCCACGTGCTGATGGTCCTTTTAAGGTTTTAGAGAAAATAAATGATAATGCATATAAACTTGAGCTACCTGCAGATTTTGGGGTTAGTCCCACTTTTAACATTGCAGATTTGAAGCCTTATTTGGGTGAGGAAGATGAGCTTCCGTCGAGGACGACTTCATTTCAAGAAGGGGAGGATGATGAGGACATCAATACCATTGTTACACCCACAGCCCCTACTGTTACATATACTGGACCAATTACTAGAGCTCGCGCACGCCAATTAAATTACCAGGTACTTTCGTTTCTTGGTAATGATTCTAATGTTCATGAGATTATGATGCTGCCTAAATTGGATACATTTGTTTTGCTTACAAATGAAGGGCCTAGCTTGGAGAAGGATGAACATTGGAGCAAGAACACGCATGAAGTTGATGGCATGCGCAAGGGGATCAAGAACGGAGTTACAAGTGATGATTTCAGGACTTTGAAGCCGCCATAAGGAGTGCATGAAGCCTTGGACGAAATATACAAGATGCCACTTCATAATATTCGTCCATAGGCTATTCTAGGTGCTGCGTCACCTTATTAATGGGCCAGGCCCATGTAATTTCGAAATACTTAAGTATAGGCTATTTTTAGAGTCCGTATGTGTGGGGAAACAAGAGTTAGGGTTGGTTTCGGACCCCACCCTCAAGGGCCACGAAATTCCCCTCTCTTCCTCCATATATACAGCCCTTAGGGCGTCGTTTAGACTTGGGTTTTGTTTAGATTAAAAGTTCGCCATAGCTGCAACTTCGCGTACTTCGTTTGTGTCCAACGACCAGACCAAGACGTCACAGAACCCCACCTTGATCAATAAAGCTTTCATCTTATATTCGCAATATCCAGATTGCAATCTCAGTTTCTTGCTTGTTCTTCGTTTGCTCGCAGGAAACAGGCCCTCGTGGTCAGGTTGATCGTGCTCCGGCGTGGTCAATAACCCCTCGGAAGTTGGTTTAGCGATTGCTAAGGCGCGACGTCTCGCACGTTCGTAGTCGGATCGTCAAGGTCGACTCCCACAGAAAACGATAGCCACCATCTCATCGAAACATCGGGACACCTTTGCCTCTATCAGTGCTAACAAGCTATGCATTCCAGCTAGCTCCGTTCGTCTTTTGTTGTTGCAGGAGGCGCATGGAGGAGGATTAATGGGACACTTTGGCGTCAAGAAGACGGAGGATATACTTGCTACACATTTCTTTTGGCCAAAGATGAGACGGGATGTTGAGCGTTTTGTTGCTCGCTGCACTACATGTCAAAGAGCTAAGTCACGACTCAATCCTCATGGTTTATATATGCCTTTGCCTGTACCTAGTGTTTCCTTGGGAGGATATATCTATGGACTTTGTTTTAGGTTTACCTCGAACAAAGAAGGGGAGGGATAGCATATTTGTTGTCGTGGATAGGTTCTCGAAAATGGCACAGCTTATACCATGTCATAAAAGCGATGATGCTGTTAATTGTTTTGCTGATTTGTTCTTTCGTGAAATTATTCGCTTACATGGTGTGCCAAATACTATTGTTCAGATCGTGATACTAAATTTCTTAGCCACTTTTGGAGATGTTTATGGGCTAAGTTGGGGACTAAGCTGCTTTTTAGTACTACTTGTCACCCCCAAACTGATGGACAAACTGAAGTAGTCAATAGAACATTGTCTACTATGCTTAGGGCTGTTTTGAAGAATAACAAGAAAATGTGGGAAGAATGCTTGCCTCATATTGAATTTGCTTATAATCGTTCATTGCATTCTACTACTAAGATGTGCCCTTTTGAAATTGTGTATGGTTTCCTACCTCGTGCACCTATTGATTTGTTGCCTCTTCCATCTTCGGAGAAGGTTAATTTTGATGCTAAAGAACGTTCTGAATTGATTTTAAAAATGCATGAGTTAACTAAGGAAAACATTGAGCGTATGAATGCTAAATATAAACTTGCTGGAGATAAGGGTAGAAAACATGTTGTGTTTGCACCTGGAGATCTTGTTTGGTTACATTTGCGTAAAGATAGATTTCCTAATCTGCGCAAATCAAAGCTAATGCCACGTGCTGATGGTCCTTTTAAGGTTTTAGAGAAAATAAATGATAATGCATATAAACTTGAGCTACCTGCAGATTTTGGGGTTAGTCCCACTTTTAACATTGCAGATTTGAAGCCTTATTTGGGTGAGGAAGATGAGCTTCCGTCGAGGACGACTTCATTTCAAGAAGGGGAGGATGATGAGGACATCAATACCATTGTTACACCCACAGCCCCTACTGTTACATATACTGGACCAATTACTAGAGCTCGCGCACGCCAATTAAATTACCAGGTACTTTCGTTTCTTGGTAATGATTCTAATGTTCATGAGATTATGATGCTGCCTAAATTGGATACATTTGTTTTGCTTACAAATGAAGGTCCTAGCTTGGAGAAGGATGAACATTGGAGCAAGAACACGAATGGAGTTGATGGCATGCGCAAGGGGATCAAGAACGGAGTTACAAGTGATGATTTCAGGACTTTGAAGCCGCCATAAGGAGTGCATGAAGCCTTGGACGAAATATACAAGATGCCACTTCATAATATTCGTCCATAGGCTATTCTAGGTGCTGCGTCACCTTATTAATGGGCCAGGCCCATGTAATTTCGAAATACTTAAGTATAGGGCTATTTTTAGAGTCCGTATGTGTGGGGAAACAAGAGTTAGGGTTGGTTTCGGACCCCACCCTCAAGGGCCACGAAATTCCCCTCTCTTCCTCCATATATACAGCCCTTAGGGCGTCGTTTAGACTTGGGTTTTGTTTAGATTAAAAGTTCGCCATAGCTGCAACTTCGCGTACTTCGTTTGTGTCCAACGACCAGACCAAGACGTCACAGAACCCCACCTTGATCAATAAAGCTTTCATCTTATATTCGCAATATCCAGATTGCAATCTCAGCTTCTTGCTTGTTCTTCGTTTGCTCGCAGGAAACAGGCCCTCGTGGTCAGGTTGATCGTGCTCCGGCGTGGTCAATAACCCCTCGGAAGTTGGTTTAGCGATTGCTAAGGCGCGACGTCTCGCACGTTCGTAGTCGGATCGTCAAGGTCGACTCCCACAGAAAACGATAGCCACCATCTCATCGAAACATCGGGACACCTTTGCCTCTATCATGATTGAAGGGAAGCAGCAGCAAATTGAAAGTCGCAAGAGGAAGTATGCACAAGGAAAGTACAATTCAGGAGCTCAGCAGAAGCCACGTTTTACCCCTAGACCGGGAGGACATTTTCAGCATACCCATGGAGGAGGTAGCTCGCACAATCACAATGGCCCCAGGAGTGGTAATGGTAATGGAGGAAGCAACGGCCAGAACCGCACCAACCCATCAACCCCAGCCAAGAAAGACCTGAGCCAAGTCACTTGCTTTAAGTGTTCGAAGACCGGACATTATGCCAATGAATGTCCTGAATTACATAATGGAAATAGCAACGGAAACTTTGGGAAGAAGCCGAACCCTTTCAACAGGGGACAGGTGAACCACGTTAGCGTGGAGGAGGTTGAAGCTCAGCCTGATGCAGCAATAGGTTAGTTTTTGGTTAAGTCATTTATTGCACTCGTTCTTTTTGATACTGGTGCACCACGGCCTCGCCCATTTTAAGCCACCCCGACCCTCTATCTCGCCTCGGTTCGAACCCCCTCTCCCCCCGCAACCTCTCGGACACTCCCTCTCTCCCCCTCGTGGTCTCCTGCCCCCTCCATGGCTGGGTTGTCGTCGCTGTGCCCCGGACCAACCCGAGCCTCCACTGCTTCCCCCGCTCCCACTGAACGCTCCAGAGGACACCCATGGCACCAAGGAGCCTCCCCCGCGCACCAGGCCCTTCTCCCCGTGCTTGCCCTGCCCTGCCCGAATCTTACCCGTGCACCGTCCGCCTTGGCCATGGCCCCACTCGCCTTCGTCCTCCGATGGACGTGCGGACAGGGGGGAGCGGGCGCGGCGCAGTCCCCCGAGCTCGCCGGTGCGCCGGGCACCCGCAGCAGCGCCCCTGGTCGCCGGGGACGAGCTCGGCCTCGCCCCCTCTGTTCCTGCGGCACGGGAGGCTGCGCGAGGAAGAAGGAGGCCGGCCGGTGGACCGGCGACCCCACCGGTCAATCTCTGCCGACGTGTCCAGCCGGACCCGCTCGGGTTAAGTGGAGGCGGGATCCGCTGGAATCGCCTTCCCTGCAGGGAAGCGTACTCCCGTAGTACGCCGTCGGCGTGGCCCTCCTTAGCCGCGTGGCCATGCAGCTGGGCCAGCCCAGTGCGCTGTGGCGCTATGCTGCGCTCAGGGTGCGGTATAGGTATAACCCCCCTTCCTTTGTCCTTTTTTTCTAGAAATTTGTAAAATCTCTCAAATATTCATATTATCTCTAAATTGGATGATTCAAATTTATAGTAGTTCCTAAAATCATGCCCTATCACATGGTGCTTTTTGCACATTTTTCTAGCACATTTCCCTTCACACATATTAAATAAATCCTATTTTCTTATTTCGGTGCTGAACTTTAGAAAATCACAGAGAGCCTAAAATTTATCCAAATTCCATGATTCAAATTCCTAGATGCTTCTAAGTTCATAACTTAGTTTATGAACATTTTTATTAATACTTTCTGTACCACACAAAATAATGAGCCATTTCTTCATACTTGTCAACTTTGTAAATTCATAGGAAAATCATTTGAACTCCACATCCAGTGAAACCAACTCCTAGATGCTTCTAAAATCATGTTTTGTTAAATGGGTGCATTTGCTCATTTTTCAAAAATATGTTTCTCTACACTTCTTGCAAATCCATAAACCCCTTGATTCCATCATATCAAAATGTTTAGAAATATCCACTGACCCAATTCCAATGAAACCACTCTGGTTAATTTTCATATAACCAGAGATGTCCTAGAAAAGTCAAATCAATATTTTTGGAGCACTTTTATTTCTGCCTTGTTGTGTTGCTTATTATGGTTGCTTTCAACGATAGTTGACGAAGTAGAAGAAATGCTTGGAGTTGGACCAGAGATATTTGAAGACCTCAAAGACTTTGTTAAAACAGGCAAGCAGCCCTTTGACCATGTCTATGAAACCCTTTTTATGCATGACATATAGCACCATATTGTTGTTGCAACGGAATCATGATGAGGTGGAACCACTTTGATGGTTTGCCTCCGTTACTTCCTCGTTGATACTTGCATTGTGCATGACCCTACCTCCTTATGAGGGTTATGCCGGTGGGAGTAGATAGGATGCTAAAGTAGTTGCTACGCAAAAAGGGACAGGAATATGCATGGTGATGGAGACAAAGTATTTTCAAAGGACTTTTCGAAACCCCTTCGGGTGCCACTTATGCCCGAGGGAGATAGTGAGATGGGTAACCACTTGATGACGAAGTGGTGTACCAAGGTAAGTGTGTGTGTTGCTTTCAAAAACGGATTGGTTTAAGTTGCGACCGTTATTCCAACCTTACATGCGCAACCACTCTACCCTTGTATGGGAAAGGGCATTATTGATTACCTAGGCCGATACTGGCTTGGAGCCCGCATTACTAGTGACAGGAGAGTTGTTGGTGCGCTCTCTCGGGACGGGGTCGTGCCAGGTAGGGCGGCCATGACTGTTTTCACAGGGCACCGGATACACCGTTGTGTCCCCTCTCGGATGTTACGATCTCGAGTGAGTCTCGTATGATGTACATCATGAGGATACGGAACAACGAGTGGACTCCATGTTAGTGTCGTCTAGGGAAACATAGTGATCGGGTGCTTACCCCGGGTACTTGAGGTACCGCGGGTCATGGACGACACGGAAGTTCCCCGGATCTTGTGGGTAAAGTGTGCAACCTCTGCAGAGTGTAAAAGTATTCGAATAGCCGTGTCCACGGTCAAGGACAGTTGGGTAACTGCTCTTGGACTATGTCCACATGTTTACAAACCAGTGTGTGTGTTTGGATAAGTGGGAAGATCTACTTAGGTCAAGTCAAAGGACTTGACATGATTGAGTTGGGTTGATGCCCACTCTATTTATGTTGATATCTATAACCTGTCCTCATGGTTACTTGAATTCTCCTGATGCATGTCTTACAAGTTGTTGAACATGTCATTGCACTCAAAACTAGCTTTCTGCAAAAAATCTCCCTATGTCATGCAGTGTTGTATCTTGAACCAAAACAAGGGTTGCTTGCGAGTACATTCGAAGTACTCATTGGCTTGCCACTGGTTATTTATTGGCCAGGCATGAAAGAACAGGATATAATGAAGAGTACCTTGGTGACGAACATGCGAGCTAGGACGCTTCCCAGTCAGAATGCCTGTAGGGTTAAGGCAGATGGCATGGGTCCAAGTTGTTATTGAAGATTTCCGCTGCGATGATACACTCAAGACTTGACCATAATGGTCCTACTTGTGTAAAACGGTATGTATGGATGTAAGACTCTTGTTATTCAGCTTCTATGTGTTCAGTGAGCATTGATCTCTGGGATCGCTGTACACGTGCATTCGGTGATCACGACTTATGAGTCGGGGTCCCCACAACCGGAGAGTTACGGGAATTCACTGGGGAAGTAATGGGCCTTAATGCGCCATACATGAAAGGAGATAAGGGCCTCAATGTGTGGCTGCACGCCCCCCATGGGCTGGTCCGAATTGGACGAGGGAGAGGGCGGTGCCCTCCTCTTTCCTTCTCTCCCTCTTCCCCTTCCTTCTTCTCCTACTCCAAGTAGGGAAGTGGGGAAACCTACTCCTACTAGGAGTAGGAATCCCCCTTGGGGCGTGCCATAGAGAGGGTCGACCCTCCCCTCCTCCACTCCTTTATACACGGGGGAGGGGGGCACCCCATAGACGCACAAGTTGATCATTGATCTCTTAGCCATGTGCGGTGCCCCCCTCCACCATAATCCACCTCGGTCATATAGTAGCGGTGCTAGGCGAAGCCTTGTTCCGGTAGCATCATCATCACTGTCATCATGCCATCATGCTGACGAAGCTCTTTCCCGACATTATACTGGATTGTGAGTTCGTGGGACGTCACCGAGCCTAATGTGTGCAGATAGTGGAGGTGACGTACCTTCGGTGCTAGGATCGATCGATCATGAAGACATACGACTACATCAACCATGTTGTCATAACGCTTCTGCTTACGGTCTATGATGGTACGTAGACAACACTCTTCCCTCTCGTTGCTATGCATCACCATGATCTTGCGTGTGCGTAGGAAATTTTTGAAATTACTACGTTCCCCAACAGTGCCATCCGAGCCAGGTCTATACGTAGATGTTATATGCATGAGTAGAACACAAAGGAGTTGTGGGCGTGGCTATATACATATTGCTTGCCATCACTAGTTGATTCTTGATTCAGCGGTATTGTTGGATAAAGCGGCTCAGACCGACATTACGTGTACGATTACGCGAGACTGGTTCTATCGACGTGCTTTGCACATAGGTTGTTGGTGGGTGTCAGTTTCTCCAACTTTAGTTGAATCGGATTCAATGAACAGGGTTCTTTCTGAAGATCAAAAAGCAATCACTATACCGGGTTGTGGTTTCTGATGCGTAGGTAAGAACGGTTCTTGCTCAGCCCGTAGCAGCCACGTAAAACTTGCAACAACAAAGTAGAGGACGTCTAACTTGTTTTTGCAGGGCATGTTGTGATGTGATATGGTCAAGACATGATGAGATATAAATTGTTGTATGAGATGATCATGTTTTGTTAAAGTTATCGGCAACTGGCAGGAGCCTTATGTTTGTCTCTTTATTGCATCAGATGCAAGCGCCATACAATTGCTTTACTTTATCGCTATGCAATAGCAATAGTTGCAAAAGCAATAGTTGGCGAGATGACCATGTGACGACACGTTGATAGAGATCAAGATGATGGACATCATGGTGTCATGCCGGTGATGATGGATATCATGATGGTACTTTGGAGATGGAGATCAAAGGCACAAGATGATGATGGCCATATCATGTCACATATTTTGATTGCATGTGATGTTCATCCTTTATGCATCTTATTTTGCTTAGTTCGATGGTAGCATTATAAGATGATCTCACACTAAATTTCAAGGTACAAGTGTTCTCCCTGAGTATGCATTGTTGTGATAGTTCTTCGTGCTGAGACACCACATGATGATCGGGTGTGATAAGCTCTACGTTCACATACAACGAGTGCAAGCCAGTTTTGCACATCCAGAATACTCGGGTTAAACTTGACGAGCCTACCATATGCAGATATGGCATCGGAACGCTGATACCTAAAGGTCGAGCGTGAATCATATAGTAGATATGATCAACATAGTGATGTTCACCATTGAAAACTACTCCATCTCACGTGATGATCGGACATGGTTTAGTTGATATGGATCACGTGATCACTTAGATGATTAGATGGATGTCTATCTAAGTGGGAGTTCATAAGTAATATGATTAATTGAACTTAAATTTATCATGACCTTAGTCCTGATAGTATTTGCATATCTATGTTGTAGATCAATTGCTCGCGTATAGCTTCCCCGTTTTATTTATGATATGTTCCTACAGAAAACTATGTTGAAAGATGATAGTAGCAATGATGCGGATTGGATTTGTGATCTGAGGATTATCCTCGTTGCTGCACAGAAGAATTATGTCCTTGATGCACCGTTGGATGACATAACTATTGCAGGAGCAAGTGCAAATGTTATGAACGATTGACAAAGCTCAGTATGATGACTACTTAATAAGTTTAGTACACCATGCTTTACGGCTTAGAACCGGGACTTCAAAAAAGTTTTTGAACGCCATAGAGCATATAAGATGTTCTAAGAGTTGAAATTGGTATTTCATACTCATGCCCATGTCGAGAGGTAGGAGACCTCTGGCAGGACTTTGCCTACAAGATGGAGGAGAATAGCTCAACCAGTGAGCATGCTCAGATTGTCTGGGTACTACAATTGCTTGAATCAAGTGGGAATTAATCTTCCAGATAAGATAGTAATTGACAATGTTCTCGAGTCACTATCACCAAGTTACTAGAACTTAGTGATGAACTATAATATGCAAGGGATGACGAAAGTAATTCCCAAGCTCTTCGTGATGCTGAAATCGACGAAGGTAGAAATCAAGAAATAGCATCAAGCGTTGATGGTTAACAAGACCACTAGTTTCAAGAAAAGGGCAAAGGGAAAGAAAGAGGAACTTCAAAGAAGAATAGCAAGCAAGTTGCTGCTCCAATGAAGAAGCCCAAAGCTAGACCCTAGCCTGGAACTGAGTGCTTCTACTACAAAGGAAATGGTCAATGGAAGTGGAACTGCCCTAGATACTTGGCGGATAAGGATGGCAAAGTGAAAAAAAGTATATTTGATATAAATGTTATTGATGTGTACTTTACTAGTGTTTATAGCAACCCCTCGATATTTGATACTGGTTCAGTTGCTAAGAGTAGTAACTCGAAACGGGAGTTGCAAAATAAACAGAGACTAGTTAAGGGCGAGTTGATGATGTGAGTTGGAAGTGATTCCAAGGTTGATAAGATCACCATCGCACACTCCCTTTACCTTCGGGATTAGTGTTGATCCTAAAATAAATGTTATTTGGTGTTTGCGTTGAGAATAATATGATTGGATCATGTTTATTGCAATACGGTTATTCATTTAAGTCAAAGAATAATTGTTATTATGTTTACATGAATAAAGCCTTCTGAGGTCATACACCCAAGGTGAATGGTTTATTGAATCTCGATTGTAGTGATACACATATTCATAATATTGAAGCCAAAAGATGCAAAGTTAATAATGATAGTGCAACTTATATGTGGCACTATTGTTTAGGTCATATTTGTGTAAAGCGCATGAAAAAACTCCATGATGATGGGCTTTTGGAATCACTTGATTATGAATCGTTTGATGCTTGTGAACCATGCCTCGTGGGCAAGATGACTAAAACTCCGTTCTCCGGAACAATGGAGCAAGCAACTGACTTATCAGAAATAATACATACTGATGTATGCAATCCGATGAGTGTTGAGGCTCGCAGCGGGTATCGTTATTTTTTGACCTTCATGGATGATTTGAGCAGATATGGGTATATCTACTTGATGAAACATAAGTCTGAAACATTTGAAAAGTTCAAAGAATTTCATAGTGAAGTGGAGAATCATCGTAACAAGAAAATAAAGTTTCTGCGAGCTGATCGTAGAGGAGAATATTTGAGTTATGAGTTTGGTCTTCATTTGAAACAATGTGGAATAGTTTCGCAACTCACGCCACCTGGAACACCACATCGTAATGGTGTGTCCGAACGTCATAACTGTACTTTATTAGATATGGTGCGATCAATGATATCTCTTACCGATTTATCACTATTATTTTGGGGTTATGCATTAGAGACAGCTGCATTCACATTAAATAGGGCACCATCTAAATCCGTCGAGACAAAACCATATGAACCGTGGTTTAGGAAGAAACCTAAGCTGTCGTTTCTTAAAGTTTGGGGCTATGATGCTTATGTGAAAAAGTTTCAACTTGATAAGCTCAAACCCAAATCGGAGAAATGCGTCTTCATAGGATACCCAAAGGAAACTGTTGGGTACACCCTCTATCACAGATCCGAAGGCAAGATATTCATTGTTAAGAATGGATCCTTTCAAGAGAAGAAGTTTCTCTTGAAAGAAGTGACTGGGAGGAATGTATAACTTGATGAGGTAATTGTATCTTCTCCCGAATTGGAAAGTAGTTCATCACAGAAATCAGTTCTAGTGATTCCTACACCAATCAGTGAGGAAGTTAATGATGATGATCATGAAACTTCAGATCAAGTTACTACCAAACCTCGTAGGTCAACTAGAATATGTTCCGCACGAGAGTGGTACGGTAATCCTGTTCTAGAGGTCATGTTACTTGACCATGACGAACCTACGAACTATGAGGAAGCGATGATGAGCCCATATTCCACGAAATGGCTTGAAGCCATGAAATCTGAGATGGGATCCATGTATTTGAACAAAGAATGGACTTTGATTGACTTGCCCGATGATCAGTGAGCCATTAATAATAAATGGATTTTCAAGAGGAAGACAGACACTCATAGTAGTGTTACTATCTACAAAGCTCGAATTGTCGCAAATGGTTTTCGACAAGTTCAAGTTGTTGACTACAATTAGATTTTCTCACTCGTAGTGATGCTTAAGTCTATCCGAGTCATGTTAGCAATTGCCACATTTTATGAAATATGGCAAATGGATGTCAAAACTGCACCCCTTAATGGATTTCTTAAAGAAGAGTTGTATATGACGCAACAAGAAGGTTTTGTCAATCCTAAAGGTGCTAACAAAGTGTGCAAGATCTAGCGATCCATCTATGGACTGGTGCAAGCATCTCAGAGTTGGAATATGTGCTTTGATGAGTTGATCAAAGCATATAGTTTTATACAGACTTTTGGAGAAGCCTGTATTTACAATAAAGTGAGTGGGAGCTCTGTGGCATTTATGATATTATATGTGGATGACATATTGTTGATCGGAAATGATACTGAATTTCTGGATAGCATAAAAGGATACTTGAATAAGAAGTTTTCAATGAAAGACCTCGGTAAAGCTGCTTACATATTGGGCATCAAGATCTATAGAGATAGATCAAGGTGCTTGATAAATTTTTCAATGAGTACATACCTTGACAAGTTTTTGAAGTAGTTCAAAATGGAACATTCAAAGAAGGAGTTCTTGACTGTGTTGCAAGGTGTGAAGTTGAGTAAAGACTCAAAACCCGACCACGACAACAAATAGAAAGAGAATGAAAAAGTCATTCCCTATGCCTCAGTCATAGGTTCTATAATGTATGCTATGCTATGTACCAGACCTATTGCAAACCTTAGCATGATTTTGGCAAGGGAGTACAATAGTGATCTAGGAGTAGATCACTGGACAGCGGTCAAAATTATCCTTAGAGGACTAAGGAAATATTTCTCGGTTATGGAGGTGATAAAAGAGTTTGTCGTAAAGAGTTATGTCGATGCAAGCTTTTTACATTCATCTAGATGACTCTAAGTCTCGATCTAAATACATATTGAAAGTGGGAGCAATTAGCTAGAGTAGCTCCATACAGAGTATTGTAGACATAGAAGTTTGCAAAATACATAGGGATCTGAATGTTGCAGAACCGTAGACTAAACTTTTCTCACAAGAAAAACATGATCACTCTTTGGGTGTTAATCACATAGCAATGTGAACTAGATTATTGACTCTAGTGCAAGTGGGAGACTGAAGGAAATATGCCCTGGAGGCAATAATAAAGTTGTTATTTATATTTCCTTATATCATGATAAATGTCTATTATTCATGCTAGAATTGTATTAATCGGAAACTTAGTACATGTGTGAATTCATAGACAAACAGAGTGTCCCTAGTATGCCTCTACTTGACTAGCTCGTTAATCAAAGATGGTTAAGTTTCCTAGCCACGGACATGTGTTGTCATTTGATGAACGGGATCACATCATAAGAGAATGATGTGATGGAAAAGACCCGTCCGTTAGCTTAGCATAATGATCATTCAGTTTTATTGCTACTGCTTTCTTCATGACTTATACATGTTCCTCTAACTATGAGATTATGCAACTCCCGAATACCGGAGGAACACCTTGTGCGCTATCAAACATCACAACGTAACTGGGTGATTATAAAGATGCTCTATAGGCGTCTCCGATGGTGTTTGTTGAGTTGGCATAGATCGAGATTAGGATTTGTCACTCCATCTATCGGAGAGGTATCTCTGGGCCCTCTCGGTAATGCACATCACTATAAGCCTTGCAAGCAATGTGACTAATGAGTTAGTTGTAGGATGTTTCATTACGGAACGAGTAAATAGACTTGCCGGTAACGAGATTGAACTAGGTATGATGATACCGATGATCGAATCTCGGGCAAGTAACATACCGATGACAAAGGGAACAATGTATGTTGTTATGCGGTTTGACCGATAAAGATCTTCGTAGCATATGTAGGAGCCAATGTGAGCATCCAGGTTCCGCTATTGGTTATTGACCGGAGATGTGTCTCGGTCATGTCTACATAGTTTTCGAACCTGTAGGGTCCGCACGCTTAACGTTCGATGGCGATTGGTATTATGAGTTGTGTGATTTGATGTACCGGAGGTTGTTAGGAGTCCCAGATGAGATCACGGACATGACGAGGAGTCTCGAAATGGTCGAGACATAAAGATCGATATATTGGAAGGCTATATTCGGACATCAGAAAGGTTTCGAGTGATTCGGGTATTTTCGGAGTACCGGAGAGTTACAAGAATTCGCCGGGGAAGTAATGGGCCTTAATGGGCCATACGGGAAAGGAGAGAAGGGCCTCAAGGGGTGGCTGCGCGCCCCCACATGGGTTGGTCCGAATTGGACTAGGGAGGGGGCGGTGCCCCCCCCCCTTTCCTTCTCTCCCTCTTCCCCTTCCTTCTTCTCCTACTCCAACTAGGGAAGGGGGGAAACCTACTCCTACTAGGAGTAGGAATCCCCCTTGGGGCACGCCATAGAGAGGGCCGACCCTCCTCTCCTCCACTCCTTCATATACGGGGAGGGGAGCACCCCATAGACACACAAGTTGATCATTGATCTCTTAGCTGTGTGCGGTGTCCCCCTCCACCATAATCCACCTCGGTCATATTGTAGCGGTGCTTAGGCGAAGCCTTGTTCCAGTAGCATCATCATCACCGTCATCACACCCTCGTGCTAACGAAGCCCTTCCCCGACACTCTACTGGATCGTGAGTTCGTGGGACGTCACCGAGCCGAACGTGTGCAGATCGCGGAGGTGTCGTACCTTTGGTGCTAGGATCGGTCGTTCGTGAAAACGTATGATTACATCAACCGCTTTGTCATAAGGCTTCCGCTTATGGTCTACGAGGGTACGTAGACAACACTCTTCCCTCTCGTTGCTATGCATCACCATGATCTTGCGTGTGCGTAGGATTCTTTTTTAAATTACTACGTTCCCCAACAGTAAAAACTTCATACCAAATGGACTTGCCAAAATGGTACTTCCTTCATAGTTATCCTCTCTGCCCAGAAACTTGAGAAAAATCACCATTACGAGGCAGAAACAAGTAAAGCCTCGCCAGGAGCGGCATTCCACCACAGTCAACTCCTCCACCTTTGGGCTGCTGGACTCGGGGGCAACCCTAATCACGCCACTGCCGGCCACTCTCCACACCCCTTCCTTTGATTCGCCGCCGCCGGAGAGGACGCCGGCGAAGCCACGCGGTACCCCAGGGATGGCGGGGGCGGGGCTCCTTGCGGCGGCGCCCGCTAGATGACGGCGGGGTTCCAGGTGTCGACGCCGCGAGCTCCGGTGCAGCCTCTCTTTTTAGCGGTGCCTGAGAGCGGATCCGGGGCTCCCTGGCCGGATCTGGCGTGGAGTGGCTCATGGCGGTAGTGGATGTAGTGTTGGCCTTGGCCCCGTGGGATGGAGTCGTGGAGGCATGCTGGTGGAGCGGGCTGCTGGCGCGGGTGGAGCGTGCTGGTGGTGAGGCTGGAGGTCGCGGTGAGGACGCCTGGGCACGGAGTCCGGCGGGCCTTCTCCGGTGGCACTGGTCAGTGCGCCGGGAAAGGTGGCTCTTTGCCTCTTGTCGGCTGCTGGCCGTCTTGGTGCTGGTGGCTTGGATCTGGTCGGTGTAGTCGATTGGTTGTTTGGTGGCGGTCCTTGGCGGTGGATGGTTCGGCTCCGTGTGTGGCGGAGATGGCGGAGGCAGTTGTGCCACGTGATGCGACAGCTCCCATCGTGGTAGCTGGACTGATCGAGCAGCTCGTGAACTTTGGGTTTTGGATTTTGGGCTGGGAGAAATCCCTGCTTCACGACGCCGAGGCTTGCAATGGCGACGTCTCTGGGCGTCGTCCCCTTCCTGGAGGCATTGCTTTGGCCCAGGTCCGACTCCCTCCCTCGTGCTCAGGGGAAACCCTTGGTACGGCCTCCGGACCAGGCGGCAGCGGCATCATGGCGTCGTTCCCTTCTTGGAGGTGCCGTTCTGTTGCTCGAGGAGTCCCGGCGGCACTGCTCTTGTCAGTGTTGGCTACTACTTTGGGTGTGGGTCTCTGGGGCGCAATATACACCATCACCGGAGCTCTCTCGACGACGATTCTTCTAGGTCTACCTAGACCCTGTCGTCCACTTGCCAACTTCCTCTAGGCGCAATGGGTGGGGTACGTTGGTCTGTGTTGTCCATAAGTCTTAGTTTTGTTGTAGAGGTCTCCGGCATCGGTTGTGACGCGGCTTGATTGCTTCGTGGCTTGTCTCATCGCCATTGGCATGAGGTTGGTGAGGGAGTCCTGGATTAGGGGGTGTTCGGGTATGATAGAGGCGAGGGTCCCGATCTTTCGATGAGATGATAACTATCGATTTTGTGGAGACGACTTTGACGATCCGACTACAAACGTGCACGACGTTGCGCCTTAGCAATCGCTAAACCAATCTCCTGAGGTTACTGACGATGCCGGAAGCACGGTCAGCCTGACCACGAACGTCTATTCCTGCAAGCAATCGAAGAACGAGCAAGAATATGATAAGGCAATCTGAATATTGCAAATATATATGAGGTATTGATAATGGTGGGGATCCGTAAGCGGTCTTGGTGTGGTCGTTGGACACAAACGAAGTACACGAAGTTGCAATGGCTAACTTTTAACTAAACAAATCCCAAGGAAAAATCTACTAGATGGATCTACTTATATAGGAGCAAGGGGTGGCGGCCAAGGAGGTGGGAGGACGTCCCAAGGCAGCCTAAAACTAACCCTAGGTCGTACAAGGCTCATGGGCCCAAGTGGAGGTGATGCAACACCTTTGGGCTTGTAGTTTGACTCGGATTCTGCTGCAACGTCAGATTGTTTCGTCCGTAACTCAACGCTCCGGACGAATTTGAAGGTGAATCCAATTGGGTTGGAAAGAGCACGAAATCTAGTTTCCAACAAAAAAAGAATCACCCAATTCGGAGTTCGTATGAAAAAGTTGTTGGCGTTTTGAGTCAGGTATGTCTGTGCAGTCCGAATCTGAATCCAGAACGTGAGAGACTTGGACTCTATCTTCTCTTGGCCCAAAAGTGACGTGAGAGGACTTTTTGAACACAACCTAAACTTCTCCTTTTCCCTTATCTTCATATGTGTATTGTACAAATGTCCCATACACCTGCAATTAGACAAAACACAAAAAGTGTGTGAAGTATTTTTGTTCTGGATAACATAAATAGACTATTGAATAGTTTGCATTAGAAATCACCTGACAAATATGCATGTATGCAATATTTTTGGTCGTATCCAAGGTAGTCATGTCCTCATCATCCTCCCCTTTTTGAAAACAAAGCCGTCCTCGGCATTGCTTAATCTGAAATGTGGCTAACAAAAGAGACAAGGTGTACATGTTGTATATGTATATGTCATCCATTTTAACTTCCCTTAATTTTTGCACATATGTCACATGTATACATGAGTAACTTTCATTGTTCATAAAATCTAAAGCCAAAAAATTATCACAAGAAGTAGAAGGCATGAAAATATTGCAACTCAGTTTGCAAATATAAGTGAAGCTTTTATTCACTTCAAAAGATTGGCAATGTTCATCATTAAACCATCCTAACTTTGATGAATAAACCTTACTTGCATCAAATTTACATGCTACAACATGCTTAAATAAGCAAACATGCAATAAGTCATTGGACACAGAATCATCATCAAGATTAGAGGTCATATCAAAATGATTAAACATTGGTTCTTTTGCATCAACAGTTAATTCAATGGGTGTACTCAAAATTGTTGATATTTCAGTTGTTTGATCACATGACGCATTCATGACAGTAACAAGAGTCTCTAAAATAGGTGGTGTGCTCAAATCAACAGGTAACTCAACACATGATGCATTCAAGTTAACTAGGCATGCTTCATTCTCATGTGAAGTTATATCATCAATACCTTTACTGTTACCTCGCAGAGATGTAGCTGATGTAGGTACGGACGTTGACAATGTACCATACTCTTGAGATGATATCGCGCTCACAATCCGAGGTGGGGCTGCTCTAGTAGGTGCAATACTGGAATAACCAACCGGCGGTGGTGAGCATGAACTGGAATAGTAGTTGTTGTAGTCACCCAATGCATCCTCCTGCATCTGTCTCTCAAAAGTACAAGCAGGGACATACATACCAGTAATGCAACGAGGAATATACTGAAATCTTGCCTGAATATCATGGTTCAAACCACCAAAAAATCTATTCATTGTATCATCCTCAGATTCTTCTATGTCACAATGATGCATATAAGATTTGAACTCTTGGTAGTAAGCATGAATAGTGTTACTGCCTTGTTTTAATTGCTCCAATTTACGACGCAATTCACGACGATAGTAAGGAGGAAAAAATTGTTGTCTCATTACAGCTTTCAAAACTTTCCAAGTTGTGGGTTGGTTATCAATGTTTTTCTTACAATGTACACTCCACCAAACAGAAGCAAAATCAGTAAATGCTCTAGTGGCTGCTCGCACTCGCTCAAGTTCAGAAAAGTCATGGTGACTAAAAACTTGTTCTACTTCAAGCTCCCAAGCTAGATAAGTAGTAGGATTAAATCTACCCTCAAATGACGGTAAAAAGATAACCTGACCATGTGCTTGTGTGTGTTGTCCCAACTCTCGTGATGGTGAAGATGTGTCCGTCGTCCAAGAACTTCTATCTTCGGAACCTGTCATGATTAGTAGAAACAGGAAACAAAATTCAAGAATAATGTTCCTATGAACTACTAGGGTGTGGTGGTAAAGCGCTCACAGTAAAGCAAATATCAATATCTTACAAGTTCTTACCAAGCAGCAGGTGGTGACAGGCAACCAGCGGTGTCAAATAACTCTGAAGATTGTGTAAAGCGATTGCCTGGGGAACGTACGTATACACGATGTAGAAATATGTGGAGCTGGGTTGGCTATATATGGTAGCAAAAGATTAGCAATAATCAATTCAGAGATGCAATGTTGAATAAACGCTCAACGACGGTACTGTGCTGGTCCTAGGCTAGACCGAACTAGAGACGCAAGCCTAGAACACTAATGAGGTCACGTCGTAGCACAACTGGCATCAATGAAGGATACTAAGTAGCTCTGGACAGCAAGATATAAGTGAAGATCACAACGGCAGTAAAGATAATGATGTGAAACAACAGCCAAGCAGGAAATATCAACAACTTTGTCTCCAACTTTCCTCTGAAAAAGTTTGTGCCGATTTTTTTGATTTTTTTTTCAAGAATGGTATTGACTCAAGCTTTCAAACACAAAAGGAATCACTCAATTCCGAGTTGAGATGAGGAGTCAAAAAATTCGAAAACTGGCCTGAAAAACTGGAATAAGCTGTGTTCATGAACTTCGGAGGGCAAAAATACCTATTTAGAAGCTGATTTTGAGGTGCCAAATATTGAACTAGCTTCTTCAACTATTTAGATGCGGCTCGTCGCTAGCTTTCGTTTGAGTACTCACGGAGGCAAAACGGACTTCGTATGAGGAAGTTATGCCTGTTTTACTGAACAGTGCACAAAACAGATTCCAATCCGAATTCAACTACGAGATTGAGTCTAAAAAGATCCGAATTTTGTTTTTTTTTCTTCTCTCTTTTTTTTCCTCACACTTTTTTTCTTTCTCTCCTTTTTTTCTTTGACTTTTTTCTCTCTTTTTTTCTCTTGTTTTTTTTCTCTCTTTTTTTCTCCCTCTTTCCAAAACAAACTAGATAAGATGCAGATTGGATCAAGCGAAGATGTGAACGATCTCAACTATTATTACGACAATGAATGGTGGGTAGCACGTGGTGGAAATTGATGGATGGGTGGTGGACAGCGGAAGAGATAATGATGCAGTGGTGGCGTGACTAATGTGAATAGAACTCGAAACTCTAAACGAACTAGACGCTAAGACCAGCAACTCGACACGACGATGCAACCGATAATTCAACTATGCAAGCAATGAAAAAAAATTGCAAAGGCTCAGACTGGCTTGGACTAAGGATGAATAGATCTAACTCTTTTTTGTGGCTTTTTCTTGGACAATAGGTAAGAAAATAAATCTAATCTAGGAAAACTGGAAATTCTCACCGAGCAACCTGAAAACTGATACCACTTGATAGAGGCGAGGGTCCCGATCTTTCGATGAGATGATAACTATCGATTTTGTGGAGACGACTTTGACGATCCGACTACAAACGTGCACGACGTTGCGCCTTAGCAATCGCTAAACCAATCTCCTGAGGTTACTGACGATGCCGGAAGCACGGTCAGCCTGACCACGAAGGTCTATTCCTGCAAGTAATCGAAGAACGAGCAAGAATATGATAAGGCAATCTAAATATTGCAAATATATATGAGGTATTGATAATGGTGGGGATCCGTAAGCGGTCTTGGTCTGGTCGTTGGACACAAACGAAGTACACGAAGTTGCAATGGCTAACTTTTAACTAAACAAATCCCAAGGAAAAAGCTACTAGATGGATCTACTTATATAGGAGCAAGGGGTGGTGGCCAAGGAGGTGGGAGGACGTCCCAAGGCAGCCTAAAACTAACCCTAGGTCGTACAAGGCTCATGGGCCCAAGTGGAGGTGATGCAACACCTTTGGGCTTGTAGTTTGACTCGGATTCTGCTGCAACGTCAGATTGTTTCGTCCGTAACTCAACGCTCCGGACGAATTTGAAGGTGAATCCAATTGGGTTGGAAAGAGCACGAAATCTAGTTTCCAACAAAAAAAGAATCACCCAATTCGGAGTCCGTATGAAAAAGTTGTTGGCGTTTTGACTCAGGTATGTCTGTGCAGTCCGAATCTGAATCCAGAACGTGAGAGACTTGGACTCTATCTTCTCTTGGCCCAAAAGTGACGTGAGAGGACTTTTTGAACACAACCTAAACTTCTCCTTTTCCCTTATCTTCATATGTGGATTGTACAAATGTCCCATACACCTGCAATTAGACAAACACAAAAAGTGTGTGAAGTATTTTTGTTTTGGATAACATAAATAGACTATTGAATAGTTTGCATTAGAAATCACCTGACAAATATGCATGTATGCAATATTTTTGGTCGTATCCAAGGTAGTCATGTCCTCATCAGGGTAGCCGGACTATACCTTCAGCCGGACTCCTGGACTATGAAGATACAAGATTGAAGACTTCGTCCCGTGTCCGGATGAGACTTTCCTTGGCGTGGAAGGCAAGCTTGGCGATGCGGATATTCAAGATCTCCTACCATTGTAACCGACTCTGTGTAACCCTAACCCTATCGGGTGTCTATATAAACCGGGGGGTTGTAGTCCGTAGGCGATCAACTCCATATACAACAATCATACCATAGGCTAGCTTCTAGGGTTTAGCCTCCTTGATCTCGTGGTAGATCTACTCTTGTACTACCCATATCATCAATATTAATCAAGCAGGAGTAGGGTATTACCTCCATCGAGAGGGCCCGAACCTGGGTAAAAACATCGTGTCCCTTGTCTCCTGTTACCATCCGGCCTTGACGCATAGTTCGGGACCCCCTACCCGAGATCCGCCGGTTTTGACACCGACATTGGTGCTTTCATTGAGAGTTCCTCTATGCCATCGCAATCAGGAAGGATGCCTCCTCCCGTCTTTAAAGACGGCGCCGTTGCTAAGGGAGCCTTGGCTGTCGGCCAAACTCTCCGGCTAGGTGGTTTCCTCATGACCGCCTGTTCGGCTGTTGCGCCGACGGTGACCTCTCGGGTCATCAAAAGCAACCTACACGTCAGCTCGGAGCTCATCGAGCAGCTAGATCCAATGGAGCTCTCTTCCGTAAACGAGCTCTTGGATTGCATCGCCGCCCTGGGGGTCGCTACGGATTACGACCAGGTTGGGCTTAAACCCAATCTAAGAGAAATTAACTCTCCCCAAGTCACCCACCACGTTGCCGTGGTAGAGGCGCAGTGCGGTGACCCTTCATCTATTTTAAGGACTAGCTACGTCCGAATTCCCGACCCCTCCAAGCCGGATACCCGCGGAGGGGAGGATGTAACTCAAGACCTAAGCTTAGGATCAGGCAACGGGCTAGATTCATTGGACAACATCCAAGAATCCGAACTTCAGAGTTTGGAAACTCTTCAGCCTCCGAATCTTGGATTGGGTGAGGTTTCAGATTCAACGACACCCGCCCACCCGAACATAGGTGATCTCTCCCAAATTAGGCAGAGGCCCGAGGAAACAGTACATCATTACTGGGCCAGATTCCTCCTGGTTATGAACAGGATAAATGATTGCCGCGAGGGAGACGCAATCTCAATTTTCTGCAGTAATTGCATGGATGAGGGAATCCTTAACGCCGTAAGTCGTCGTGATATTACACACTTCGCTGACTTGGCGTCCATAGTACAAAAATATTATGCGATGGAAAGCGCCTGGAAAACCGAAACAAAATTTTGGGATAATCCGGCCTTGAATAGTAATCCCGTCCGAACTAAGAGGGTGCATCATCATAGGACACCCGGGATAAACACCAAAAAGCCAAAACCCTCTACAGGGCATGGAACCGTACTGGAAAGGTGGCTTGATGGACCCTGTAGAATTCACAGTACAGAGGACGCCACACCAACTCACAGCCTTAGAGCATGTTGGATACTCCGGCAGGTAGCCAAAATTGGCGAGGACCTCTTAATTCTGGAGGCCGCAGAAAGCCAGCTCGAGGACACCAGTACCGTTCTCACAGTCTTTGAGACTTTCGCATCAAACAATATGCGAAAAAGAACACTCCGCGGCCTCGCCGAAGTCCATCAAGTTGCAACAATAAATCCATGGAGCGACACTGCTATTACCTTCAACGCAAGTGATGGACCTAGATTCCGAACAGCCCGAGCACCAGCCGCATTGGTCCTCAGTCCCATAGTGGACGGCTTTCGCCTCACCAAGGTGCTCATGGATGGAGGCAGCGGACTGAACCTCATTTATGAGGAAACCCTTCAAAAAATGGAAATAGACTGGAACCGCATCGAGCGAAACAACACAACCTTTAGAGGAATAATCCCCAGTCGGGAAGTGCGCTGCACAGGAAAAATCACACTAGATGTGGTGTTCGGCACGCCAGATAATTACAGGTCCGAAGAAGTCACGTTTCAGGTGGCCCCATTCAAAAGCGGATATCACACTTTACTAGGGCGGGAAGCATTCACAATCTCCCAAGCAATACCCCATTATGGGTACATGAAGCTTAAGATGCCCGGGCCGAACGGAATTATCACTCTAGTTAGTGATCCGGACATAGCACTCCGCGCCGAAAACAAGACGGCCGCATTAGCCCTTGAGGCACTATCCGAAGCCTTAGCGGCCGAGGAACTGACTGCGCTGCGCTCCACGGTTAACAGGGATGATGTGATACTCGACAAGAGATCCAAATCCACATCCTTCAAGCCAGCTGACGAAATAGTCAAATTCCAGGTCCATCCAACGGACCCCAATAAAACAGCTTCCATCGGGGCACGACTGAACCCTGATGTAGACGCCGCACTGCGAGAGTTCCTACGAGAGAACTGGGACATTTTCGCCTGGCACCCTTCAGACATGCCAGGGATCCCACGCAGGCTGGCCGAACACAGCTTAAATATCCGAAAAGGATTCAAACCTGTCAAACAAGCCCTTCGGCGTTTTTCCGAACCCAAGAGACAGGCTATGGGAGAGGAGCTAGCCAAGCTATTGGAGGCCGGACTCATTAGAGACATAAAACATCCGGACTGGCTAGCAAACCTGGTGATGGTACCAAAGAAGGACAAATCCTGGTGCATGTGTGTCGATTTTAAAGACCTCAACAAGGCTTGCCCAAAGGATCCCTTCCCCCTCCCCCGTATCGATCAAATTATTGATGCCACCGCAGGACATGATTCGTTGTGTTTCCTCGACGCATACTCCGGTTACCATCAAATCAAGATGGCAGAATCAGACCAAGCCGCAACATCATTCATCACACCATACGGCCCATTCTGCTTCAACACAATGCCCTTCGGGCTGAAAAACGCCGGCGCAACATATCGGCGCATGATCCAGACATGTCTGGCAAACCAGATCGGCAAAACAGTGGAGGCGTATGTGGATGATGTGGTCGTCAAATCAAGACATGTCGAATCTCTAGTAGATGACTTGAGGCTTGCATTCGATAACCTCCGAAAATATGACATCAAGCTCAACCCGAAAAAATGCGTCTTCGGCGTTCTAGCCGGAAAGCTCTTGGGCTTCATTGTATCCGGTAGAGGAATTGAAGCAAATCCATGATGAGGACATCAATACCATTGTTACACCCACAGCCCCTACTGTTACATATACTGGACCAATTACTAGAGCTCGCGCACGCCAATTAAATTACCAGGTACTTTCGTTTCTTGGTAATGATTCTAATGTTCATGAGATTATGATGCTGCCTAAATTGGATACATTTGTTTTGCTTTCAAATGAAGGGCCTAGCTTGGAGAAGGATGAACATTGGAGCAAGAACACGCATGAAGTTGATGGCATGCGCAAGGGGATCAAGAACGGAGTTACAACTGATGATTTCAGGACTTTGAAGCCGCCATAAGGAGTGCATGAAGCCATGGACGAAATATACAAGATGCCACTTCATAATATCCGTCCATAGGCTATTCTAGGTGCTGCGTCACCTTATTAATGGGCCAGGCCCATGTAATTTCGAAATACTTAAGTATAGGCTATTTTTAGAGTCCGTATGTGTGGGGAAACAAGAGTTAGGGTTGGATTCGGACCCCACCCTCAAGGGCTACGAAATTCCCCTCTCTTCCTCCATATATACAGCCCTTAGGGCGTCGTTTAGATTTTGGGTTTTGTTTAGATTAAAAGTTCGCCATAGCTGCAACTTCACGTACTTCGTTTGTGTCCAACGACCAGACCAAGACGTCACAGAACCCCACCTTGATCAATAAAGCTTTCATCTTATATTCGCAATATCCAGATTGCAATCTCAGTTTCTTGCTTGTTCTTCGTTTGCTCGCAGGAAACAGGCCCTCGTGGTCAGGTTGATCGTGCTCCAGCGTGGTCAATAACCCCTCGGAAGTTGGTTTAGCGATTGCTAAGGCGCGACGTCTCGCACGTTCGTAGTCGGATCGTCAAGGTCGACTCCCACAGAAAACGATAGCCACCATCTCATCGAAACATCGGGACACCTTTGCCTCTATCAATCCAGCCAAGATCCGAGCTTTGTCACAATTGGATATCCCAAAGGACCTCAAACAAATACAAAAATTAACCGGATGCGTGGCAGCTTTAAGCCGCTTCATCTCCCGCTTGGGAGAAAAGGCACTACCCCTCCATCGCCTCCTTCGGCGCACCGAACACTTCGAGTGGACGGATGCCGCCACGGCCGGACTTGATGAAATAAAAGCCATATTGGCAACAAACCCAGTCCTGGCCGCACCGAACACCGGCGAACCAATGTTATTGTACATTGCAGCAACACATCAAGTTGTCAGCGCAGTGTTCATTGTCGAGCGGGAAACGGATGGACACAAATTCCCCCTTCAAAGGCCGGTCTACTACGTGTCCACTGTCCTCACTCCATACAAATCACGGTACCCGCATTATCAAAAGATTGCATACGCGGTATTCATGGCATCCCGGAAGCTACGACACTACTTTCAAGAGTGTTCCATAACAGTAGCCTCGGAAGTACCACTCAACGATATTATCAACAACCGTGATGCAACGGGCCGGATTGCAAAATGGGCCATCGAGCTTCTCCCGTTCGATATAACCTATAAGCCACGGCGAGCTATTAAATCACAAGTTTTGGCCGACTTCGTCGTAGAATGGACGGAGGCCGAGCTCCCTAAAGAGTACGGCACATATTCAAACTAGATTATGCATTTCGACGGCTCCAAAATGTTGGCCGGACTAGGGGCTGGCGTCGTCCTGACGTCCCCCACAGGAGACACAGTCCAATATGTGCTCCAGATCATGTACACGGATTCCAACAATGCAGCCGAATACGAGGCCCTCCTACATGGTCTCCGGATAGCAGTATCCATGGGTATCCAACGCCTAGAGGTACACGGGGATTCAAACCTCGCGATATCCCAAATAAATGATGACTTCGACGCCAAGGACCCAAAAATGGCAGCTTACCGCAACGCCGTCCTAAAAATGTCAGCTCGGCTCAAAGGGCTCGAGTTTCACCATATAGCCCGAGAAAACAATCAAGCAGCGGACGTCCTAGCACGCATCGGAGCAAAACGCGATGTAGTCCCCCCCAACATCTTTTTGGAAAGATTGTTTAAGCCATCCGTAGCATGGGAGGGGGAACCCGCAAATAACAGCCTGGACCCGGCCGCACCACTCGACGCCGAACAATCTGACACAATTGGAGGCTCTGCCAATGAAATTACACCTTCAGCCCACGTAATAATGGCGGTTATCGCCCCGTGGACAGAACCACTCCTAGCCTACCTTACTAGGCAGGAACTCCCGGAGGACCAAAACGAGGCCCACTGCATAGTGCGGCGATCTAAAGCCTGTAGAGTCCATGAGGGAGAGCTTTATAAGAAAAGCACTACCGGAGTCCTTCAAAGGTGCATCTCCGAAGAGGAAGGGCGGAACCTTCTGGCTGAAATTCATGCCGGACTCGGTGGTCACCACGCCGCTGCTCGGTCCCTTGTTAGCAAGGCTTTCCGTACAGGCTTTTATTGGCCGACGGCCCGGGCAGACGCTCAGGACCTAGTCCAACGATGCGCTGGTTGCCAACTTTTTGCCAACCAAAGCCATATGACACCCACCGCACTCCAAACTATACCCATCACCTGGCCTTTTGCGGTCTGGGGGCTTGACATGGTCGGACCCCTTAAAGGTGGGACCGATAGGAAAAAATACTTACTGGTCATGGTGGATAAGTTCACCAAATGGATAGAAGCCAAGCCTGTTAAAACGGCCGAATCCGGACCTGTGATAGACTTCATATCCGGGGTTGTACACCGTTATGGCGTCCCCCACAGCATCATAACCGATAACGGTACAAACTTTACCGCCGACGAGGTAAAACTCTGGTGCAAAAACATGGGCATCAAGCTCGATTATGCTTCCGTCTATCACCCGCAAACCAACGGCCAGGTCGAACGCGCAAATGGTCTTATCATGAGCGGCATTAAACCCAGACTGGTGCGGTCCCTCAAGGAATCTCACGCACTGGGTAGAGGAGCTCGACTCCGTGCTCTGGGGGCTGCGGACCACGCCAAATCGCACCACCGGATACACACCATTTTTTATGGTGTACGGCGCAGAGGCAGTTCTGCCCTGCAACATAATTCATGACTCACCTAGAGTGCGCATGTACGAAGAAAGAGAAGCCGAGCTCGATCGGCAGGACAACTTGAGCGCCTTGGAGGAGGAGCGTGACGTGGCAAAAGCCCGTTCCGCATTTTATCAATAGCAGGCCCGAAGATATCAAAGCAGAGAAGTACGGGCCAAAAATTACAATGTTGGCGAACTAGTTCTACGCCTGTCAGATAAGAAAAAGGTCAAACTCAAGCCCAAGTGGGAAGGTCCATTCATAATCGACCAAGTCCTGACTGGTGGGGTGTACCGCCTGCGAGATGCGTCGGATAACCGACTCGAGCCGAATCCGTGGAACACCATCCATCTTCGAAGATTCTATGCCTAGCGCTGGACTATGTGTTCGTCTCCTTCCTCTGTCCATTTTTTTGCATTTTTTTGCAGTCTTCTGTCTTACATTTCTCTCCTTCCCCTCTTTTCTTTTATAGCCCTTAAAGCCTCATCTAGTGACGCGCCACTCGCGCTCATTAAACCTGGGGGCTTCTTTAACAGAAGCTTATTTATACGGGCTTCATGCCCAACACATGCGTCAAACTTCCGCATGTACCTTTTTCTTCACCATTATATGCATCGATATGACTTAAGTTTTGGCCAAGCTGGGTTGCCTGGCTCCTGTGCTTACCCCTACATTCCCGATTGTTCGGCTAGGCGGTGATAGAGGCAAAGGTGTCCCGATGTTTCGATGAGATGGTGGCTATCGTTTTCTGTGGGAGTCGACCTTGACAATCCGACTACGAACGTGCGAGACGTCGCGCCTTAGCAATCGCTAAACCAACTTCCGAGGGGTTATTGACCACGCCGGAGCACGATCAACCTGACCACGAGGGCCTGTTTCCTGTGAGCAAACGAAGAACAAGCAAGAAACTGAGATTGCAATCGGGATATTGCGAATATAAGATGAAAGCTTTATTGATCAAGGTGGGGTTCTGTGATGTCTTGGTCTGGTCGTTGGACACAAACGAAGTACGCGAAGTTGCAGCTATGGCGAACTTTTAATCTAAACAAAACCCCAGGAAAAAGCTACTAGATGGATCTACTTATATAGGAGCAAGGGGTGGCGGCCAAGGAGGTGGGAGGACGTCCCAAGGCAGCCTAAAACTAACCCTAGGTCGTACAAGGCTCATGGGCCCAAGTGGAGGTGATGCAACACCTTTGGGCTTGTAGTTTGACTCGGATTCTGCTGTAACGTCAGATTGTTTCGTCCGTAACTCAACGCTCTGGATGAATTTGAAGGTGAATCCAATTGGGTTGGAAAGAGCACGAAATCTAGTTTCCAACAAAAAAAGAATCACCCAATTCGGAGTCCATATGAAAAAGTTGTTGGCGTTTTGAGTCAGGTATGTCTGTGCAGTCCGAATCTGAATCCAGAACGTGAGAGACTTGGACTCTATCTTCTCTTGGCCCAAAAGTGACGTGAGAGGACTTTTTGAACACAACCTAAACTTCTCCTTTTCCCTTGTCTTCATATGTGGATTGTACAAATGTCCCATACACCTGCAATTAGACAAAACACAAAAGTGTGTGAAGTATTTTTGTTCTGGATAACATAAATAGATAATTGAATAGTTTGCATTAGAAATCACCTGACAAATATGCATGTATGCAATATTTTTGGTCGTATCCAAGGTAGTCATGTCCTCATCAGGCGGTAAAGGGAGCACCTCTGCGATTGTTACTGCCGGGTCAGCCGGATGTGTACCTTAGACTGGGTGAAGCCGAAAGCTAGCGTTTTTAAGGGAATATTCGGTCGGTGAAATAAAAGATGATCTTTTGATGAGGACATCAATACCATTGTTACACCCACAGCCCCTACTCTTACATATACTGGACCAATTACTAGAGCTCGTGCACGCCAATTAAATTACCAGGTACTTTCGTTTCTTGGTAATGATTCTAATGTTCATGAGATTATGATGCTGCCTAAATTGGATACATTTGTTTTGCTTACAAATGAAGGGCCTAGCTTGGAGAAGGATGAACATTGGAGCAAGAACACGCATGGAGTTGATGGCATGCGCAAGGGGATCAAGAACGGAGTTACAAGTGATGATTTCAGGACTTTGAAGCCGCCATAAGGAGTGCATGAAGCCTTGGACGAAATATACAAGATGCCACTTCATAATATTCGTCCATAGGCTATTCTAGGTGCTGCGTCACCTTATTAATGGGCCAGGCCCATGTAATTTCGAAATACTTAAGTATAGGCTATTTTTAGAGTCCGTATGTGTGGGGAAACAAGAGTTAGGGTTGGTTTCGGACCCCACCCTCAAGGGCCACGAAATTCCCCCCTCTTCCTCCATATATACAGCCCTTAGGGCGTCGTTTAGACTTTGGGTTTTGTTTAGATTAAAAGTTCGCCATAGCTGCAACTTCGCGTACTTCGTTTGTGTCCAACGACCAGACCAAGACGTCACAGAACCCCACCTTGATCAATAAAGCTTTCATCTTATATTCGCAATATCCAGATTGCAATCTCAGTTTCTTGCTTGTTCTTCGTTTGCTTGCAGGAAACAGACCCTCGTGGTCAGGTTGATCGTGCTCCGGCGTGGTCAATAACCCTCGGAAGTTGGTTTAGCGATTGCTAAGGCGTGACGTCTCGCACGTTCGTAGTCGGATCGTCAAGGTCAACTCCCACAGAAAATGATAGCCACCATCTCATCGAAACATCGGGACACCTTAGCCTCTATCAGCTTAGTAGCGTCATCTGTATGGACTCATCGGCACCTGCAAACTGGTTTTGGAAGTATCTGTGAGCCACGGGGACTCAGCAATCTCGCACCCTCGCGATCAAGACTATTTAAGCTTATGGGTAAGGTAAAAGGTATGAGCTGGAGCTGCAGCAAGCGACTAGCATATATGGTGGCTAACATACGCAAATGAGAGCGAGAAGAGAAAGCAAAGCACGGTCGAGAAACTATGATCAAGAAGTGATCCTATAGCAACCTACGTCAAGCATAACTCCAACAACCGTGTTCACTTCCCGGACTCCGCCGGAAAGAGACCATCACGGTTACACACGCAGTTGATTCATTTTAATTAAGGTCAAGTTCAGGTTTTCTACAACCGGACGTTAACAAATTCCCATCTGCCCATAACCGCGGGCACGGCTTTCGAAAGTTCAAATCCCTGCAGGGTGTCCCAACTTAGCCCATCACAAGCTTTCACGGTCAACGAAGGAATAGACCTCCACCCGAGACATTCCGATCAGACTCGGTATCCCGGTACAACAAGACATTTCGACAAGGTAAAACTAAACCAGCAACACCGCCCGAATGTGCCGACAAATCCCGATAGGAGCTGCACATATCTCTTTCTCAGGGCACACTCAGATGAGCGCTCCGTACAACTAAAACCAAACCTCGAGTTTCCCCGAGGGGGCACTGCACAGGACTCTAGTTCGGACCAACACTCAGAGGAGCACTGGCCCGGGGGGGTTAAAATAAAGATGACCCTCACGCTCGCGAAAACCCAAGGGAAGGTGGTAGGTTGTTAGTGCAAATGGTAAAACCAATGTTGGGCATTGCCTGAAGAGCTTTACTTAAGGCGAACTGTCAAGGGGTTCCCATTATAGCCCAACCGTGTAAGGAACGCAAAATCCGGGAACATAACACCGATATGACGGAAACTAGGGCGGCAAGAGTGGAACAAAACACCAGGCATAAGGCCGAGCCTTCCACCCTTTACCAAGTGTATAGATGCATTAATTTAATAAGATATATTATGATATCCCAACAAGTAAACATGTTCCAACAAGGAACAACATCTCCATGTTCCAACAAGGAACAAACTTCAATCTTCACCTGCAACTAACAACGCTATAAGAGGGGCTGAGCAAAGCGGTAACATAGCCAATCAACGGTTTGCTAGGACATGGTGGGTTAGAGGTTTGACATGGCAATTTGGGAGGCTGACAAGCAAATGGTAGGCATCGTAGCATTGGCATAGCAAAGAGCGAGCAAACTAGCATAGCAAAGATAGTAGTGATTTTGAGGGTATGATCATCTTGCCTGAAATCCCGCAAGGAAGAAGAACGAGTCCATGAAGAAGACGAACGGACGTAGACGAACGAATCCTCACAAACACGACGTTGTCGGAAACAACCCGAAGAAGCACACCGGAAAGAAGCAAACAACATAGTAAACAACCACCACAGACATGGCATGATGCACAAGCAAATATGATGCATGTCCGGTTTAAATATGCATGGCATGGCAAAGTGCACAAACAAAACTACAAATTAAGTGGAGCTGAATATGCAACGAGTTGCATATTGACGGACACCACAATAATTATTTAGTTCACTCTTGTTTATGTACCCCAACAATATTAAATGTTGATTAACATGGCAAGAGGGTGAAGCAAAGTAAACTACCTATTTAAACAAGTTTAAATGAGGCCGGAAGCAACGAACAACAATTCCGGTAAATCCCCATATGCATTAGCAATTTAATGCAACAACAATTTTAAGCATTTTAATTATTGTTATCATGATGCGGATGACATGTGCAAGTTTTATGCAATAATTATGAATAAGTTGAAAAGAGCATATTAAGAAGCATTTGTCATCGTGGCGGAAAAGAAAGGGGTGCCACGGCGATGATAATGAAACGGTGCCATGACAACGTTCCGGTTCCGACAACTCATTGAGACGTCGGTGCAAAAGAAAGTGACGGGAGCGTGTCATGTGATAAACGATGGGGTGCTCCCGGTAACCGGGTTCCCACGGGTTAGGGGCATGGAAACGAGTGTCAAAACGGACACGGTGCAGACAAAGGGTGCGTCTCATACAACACAAGCATTCATTCTCGGACGTTGATCTCGGTGGTTATACCTTTGTAGCGTGCAAAGGAGACGGTTCTCGTTCGTAGAGGGAAGTAGGCGTTCTCGCGACGACGGTAGTGGAAGTAGTCGATCTCGCATGCTCTAGGGTCGACGGTAGAGGTTCACGTTACGTAGACGTTCGGGGTCGCCGATAGTTGTACCCATTCATTGTTGGACTTGACGGATCCGATGTCTCCGAACGTAGTGGTACATGCTCGTTTTTCGGAGAGGTACTTGACGGGTCCGAATCCCTTCGAGGTGGTCGTGGTACTTGCGGTCTCGGCGATGGTAGTCATTCATGTTCGGAGAGGAACTTGATGTACCCATGTGCTTCACGGGTCGTCGTTGAACTTGACGAAATCCATCCGCGGGTAAGCCGTCCGTGGTCGTGTACTTGGCGAGTCCGCACGTAGAGGTACTTGGCAAAAATCCTGGAGACGATGCGTCCACGTACGGTTCTTGGCGACGTTCTTGATGGTCCAAAAGAAGCAAGACAGGAGGCCGGAGGTGCAGCAGCGGCAACAACACGTCTTGGATGCGGGGAGAGGTGCGGTGCAGTGACGGACGTTGGGAACGGGAGGAGGTGTGAATGGCAACAACCATGCGGGAGGATGCCGGACATGAATAACATCTGTCTGAGGCTAGGAGCTCCGCAGCGGCGGTCATGGCCCACGGACGTGTCAGCGAGGCAAGGGAGCTCGTTGTAGCGGCGAGCCTTCAGGAGCGAAACATGGGTGCGGGCGCACATGGAGGCTCGAGGTCGCCGGCAGGGTTGCGAGATGGCGCCGTGACGATGCGGGAAGGACGGCTCCAGCGCGGGAATGCCCGGATCCCGCCGGAGTCGAGATCAGAGGCGGACGGTGCGGCTTCCTGAGAAGCTGGGCTTCGTTCTCCAAGTTCCTCTGCTCGAAACAGGAGCAGGAACCGATAGGGCTTGGGCGTACAGGAGGCGCCATGGAGGAGAGGAAAAAGGTCGGCTGAGAAGCAGGAGGGCGAGGGGCGTTGCGGCGCTGTAGAGGGAGGCGCGCTGGAGGAGAGATCGAGGGAGATGGGGCAGATCGAGCGTCAGGCACGAGGGGATCGAGCAGAGCTCTCTGGCGGCGCGAGGGAACGAGAGAGAGGGTGCGAGAGAGTGGGTGCGCGAGGGAGATGGGATCGGGCTCCTCGTCCCTGAGTGGCGGCCCGAGGGAGAGAAAACGAGGGAGAGGCCAGGGGATCGGGGCTAGCTAGGGTTAGGATGGTGGGCTTAGGAGGGCATATGGGCCTGGGAGGCTGACGCTGCTAGGAGGCCCAAGTGGCCAGAGGTGGCTGGGCTCCCTCTCTCTCTCAGTTTTTTTAGAAAAAAACAGGATCAAAGAGAAAAGAATCCAAGGCTTGGCAATACCATGGAAGATATAAAAAATGTCCCTGGAATCCTGGATTTAACTAGTATTTGAATAAAATGCCTTGGCAATTTTTAGAGGCTGCAATTTTTATACAAGTTTGAAAATAACTCAAACTCGAATAAATCCTTAGCCCAACCAAAACACTTCCAAAAGACCTGAAAAAAAGGAGGAGGTGGTCTTGGCATGGTCTTGGCCATATGAAAGAGGAGAAGGCCACTTGCAATAAATGGGTGAGAATTGAAAGAAAGAAACTATAGATGGGGGTGATGCACTTGATGAGGGATTGGTGGCAAGAGAAAGATGCAAGTGTGTTTTGGTTGATTCCATAAGAATGGAATATTTATTATAGCTCCCTAATAATATTGGGAGTATATGTTATAAAGAGAAGTCACCCTTCCCTCGATTTAAATGAACCGAAGATCCATGCAATTTATTAGGTTGAGTTTTAAAACGGGTTGCATGATGACATGATGCAAAAATGAAATGCAACACGCAAGCAAATGACACGACAACGACAAGGAATAACTGAACGACACCTGGCACATCGGTCTCGGGGCGTTACAGCTGTCAACGGAAGGTCTCTCCCGAACAACAACAGGTTTTCCACCCTTCGGCATGAAGCACCCGCGCCACGGGACGACGACCTACGGCGAGAATTTCGCCAACTCTAAGAGCAGATGAACAATATCCAGAGGAGGCTCCAAGATCCAACAGCGCCAAGTGCATCGTCGGCTCAAGCTGCAGGAAGGATGAGGCGTCAAGCCCCAAGCCATCGTCCTCAACATGAGCGCCAGACTTTGGCGCCTCGGCGACAACCTTCACCAACTCGACACTTCCCACAAGGGAGATATCCCAACATGCCTCCACGTTGGAACCGATGGTCAAGACATCAAGATGATAAGAGGGACCCCCGGCCCACTCAACAGTGGCAACCACGGGAACCTTTGCGACAGACGCTTCCACCACGACCTTTGTCACCTCCCAGGCGGGGATATCAAGACGATGAGAGGGACCCTCAGCCCACTCAACAGTGGCAACCACGGGAACCTTTGCGACAGACGCTTCCACCACGACCTCCATCACCTCCTAGGCGGGGAGATCAGCCACAACTGCAGGCGATGACGAACAGGTATTCATCATCCACGAGGCGCCCTGCACCAACACTCCTACGCACGCCACCGGTGCATAAGGATGGTATCTTTCCAACGGAGAATCAGCGCAAGCGCGAGAGGCGTCGGAGAAACCGCCATGTTCTTTATAAAGAACTTAAGGACTTAGTCCTTCGACACACTCAGGTACGTTTACGACCCGATGGTGGGGTCGTTCAAGAAAATGACAGGATCAAATTTCGCATCTCCCCCGACTTGGAGCGGCATGAGCGGTATAGCTACCTGCTCAGCCGGTTGGCGCTGAAACCACGCAAGACGTCCACGAGAAGCATTGCGCAAGGGAGCAAGGTGGTTCTTTCTTCGTCCCTTCCCCAGAAGAATGATGAATAGGTGAAGGCTACTGCACCAGCACCCTCACTAGAGAATCGGAAGATGCCAGCGCCGACAGCCACACTGATGGAAGGCGTCGAAGAAGCCAAGCTTACGTTCTCCTCCAACAATGAAGTAGCTTCCGAGGGTTCCGCCAACGGCGCCCTCCCACAAGACACAACACTTCCCACGGAGTTTCCTCTTGTTCCCTCTGAAAGGATGGACCAAGATGGTGAAACTCAAGCCCAGCAGGAGGCTGAAAAAGCGAAGGAATCAACTGAGAAGAACCTTGCCTTGTCTGGTACTCTTGGAGTGCAGCCAAGTGAAGGGTCAAGTAATGAATGGCGGCCTCCCGCCATCACCGAGGAGTTCGACTATCCTTCCGAAGAAGAGATTGTGCCGAACCCAAAGGCTGACTTCCAGAGGACCTTCCTACCGCGCCTTCGCCATGTTCGTGCATGGCTCAGGGGTACGGAGGGGAATGCCAAGACAAGCTCATCAACGTCGCAAGAAGCTGCAAGATCCAGGGCCACATGTCTTCCTGTGACAACATGGAAAGGCTCATTAGGTGGAGGGAGCACTTCACGAAATGAAGATATATACAAGCATCACTACACCGACATTACATCAAGGCTTCCTCAATTCTTTGAAGGACGACGACAAGTTGCAATCCGGCCAGGGGCCAATACAAGATTAAAATCCATCGCCCGTCAAGGCGTGACGGATGGGTTTCCTAGAGATGGAAAACACCAAGATAACCTTGATGATGATGAAGGCTTTCTCCGACTCATCTTCCTCACCATCGTTGGAGAGTCGCCCGCACTCCCCTTGTTACCATGAACTAGCTTCATCGGTTTTGTCAGATTACAAGGGAGGTGATGAAGACCTCCACACCGCGCCCGTTCGCATGGTGAATCATGGTGATAGCCTTATGGATCAACATCCTGCTGCCAAGCCACCCGTTGATGGCACCCAGGGCCCAAGTGTTGTAAACAAAGTAGCACCACAAGAAGTGTCTCTAGAAGAAGAGGTCAAAAGCCAGCGCCAGACGATTGACCAGTTCATTGAGCTCATGATGAACAACCAAGGCATTCCTCCACAAGGCGTGCTGCAGCGAGTGGTGGATCCGCAAGAGGAGGAACTCCAGGTGGGCCCTCCTGTTAGGGTGCCCTTAAATGATGTGCCTCAACACGAACCCAATACACAAGCTCGGCCTTGGGTTAGCCCTGCTGGTTCTGCCAACGTAGTACCACGTGCGGTTATGCTAAAGGACTACCACGACATGGTCGGGGATATGGTGGACAAGAAGTTGAAGCAAATGGCGATAGATCAAGCCGCTCGCACCTCCGAGAGTGAGCTGGAGAAGCCTTACGAGGCGTGGCATGACATGATGGCGTATCCCGCAGGGTGGCACCCACCAAAGTTCCGTCAATTCGATGGAACCGTTGATGCAAGGGAGCACTTGGCGTACTTCGAGGTGGCATGCGGTGACACAGCAAACAGCCCATCACTTCTCCTTCGCCAATTTTCAGGGTCATTAACCGGGCCCGCCTTCCATTGGTATAGCCATTTACCGGTTGTGATAGAGGCAAAGGTGTCCCGATGTTTCGATGAGATGGTGGCTATCGTTTTCTGTGGGAGTCGACCTTGACAATCCGACTACGAACGTGCGAGACGTCGCGCCTTAGCAATCGCTAAACCAACTTCCGAGGGGTTATTGACCACGCCGGAGCACGATCAACCTGACCACGAGGGCCTGTTTCCTGCGAGCAAACGAAGAACAAGCAAGAAGCTGAGATTGCAATCTGGATATTGCGAATATAAGATGAAAGATTTATTGATCAAGGTGGGGTTCTGTGACGTCTTGGTCTGGTCGTTGGACACAAACAAGTACGCGAAGTTGCAGCTATGGCGAACTTTTAATCTAAACAAAACCCAAGTCTAAACGACGCCCTAAGGGCTGTATATATGGAGGAAGAGAGGGGAATTTCGTGGCCCTTGAGGGTGGGGTCCGAAACCAACCCTAACTCTTGTTTCCCCACACATACGGACTCTAAAAATAGCCTATACTTAAGTATTTCGAAATTACATGGGCCTGGCCCATTAATAAGGTGACGCAGCACCTAGAATAGCCTATGGACGAATATTATGAAGTGGCATCTTGTATATTTCGTCCAAGGCTTCATGCACTCCTTATGGCGGCTTCAAAGTCCTGAAATCATCACTTGTAACTCCGTTCTT
>NC_053024.1:358271306-358300893 GCF_003073215.2 Triticum urartu
ATATATATTATGAATTCCATTTTCTATCTATTTTTGTATACTAATTTGAATCTAGTTGTTATCATCCGCATATACAGAATGGAAAGCATACACACACACACACACACATTGAAAAAGAGCATATAAGAATGGAAAACAGAGTACACACATTGAAACAGAGCAATAAACAGAGCAATACTATGATTATTGTGAATACATAGCTATCCATGTCGAAATGACTTTTCAAAATAAAACGCGTCCATGACACCATGACCAGCAGCCCTTGCCTAGGGTAGCTCTTGGCTCTGCCTGAACTCATGCAGGCGTTCGTCCAAGCAGTCGACACGCTCGCGGTACATCTGGAGCGCGATCTCGAGCTCCAAATTGGCTATTTCATCGGAGATCACCAGCTCGAGGATGCGACGGCCATGTTCCTCTACTGCGCCCAGGTGGACACCTGGGCCAAGGAGGCGGTCGACCCTACGGACCAGCGCGTTGGCATCCAGCGGGCCGCGGACAAGGCGAACGGCGGCACCCATGCAAACAGCATGGTGGGCGTCCGGTGCAAGTACGGCGCGGCCGGCTCTAGTGCAAGTACGGCGCTGAGGGCCTCTGCCCACTCCTGGCAAGGAATGTGGGTACTGATGGGACGTGTACCCAGCTGCGATGCCGTGTCGATGGCAGGCAAGCACCGCTTGATCCGCTCTTGTTGTGCGACGCGCCGTGCCTCTCGCTCTGCGGCGCTCCAACGGTCTCGCCATGCGGCGAGCCGTAGCCTATCGGCACGGACGCGCCTAGCTTGCTCTACGGCGTGCCATCAATCATGTTGTGCGGCGAGCTGCAGCCTGTCGGCGCTGACATGCTTATCTTGATCCGCGACGCTCAAGCGCCATGCGCCAAAGGTCTGCTCAACCCTGGTGATGACGCGCATCATGGCATCGTCCATCGCGTTGCCGGGGAGTGCCTTGGCCTCGACGAGCTGTGGCGCCTGCTCATTTTCCTTGTCGACGAGTTTGATGGCAGAGGCGGCGCTTTGGTGGGTTGGCATGCTTGGAAAAGGTGGATGTGCTATAGGCTGCGCTTGTCGCCTCCGTGCGTCGTGTGCCCCCTATGCGCAATATAGCAGGGTGGCGGGAAACAAGTGAGGAAATGGTAGGAAATGGTGGCGTGTTCATAAAATTCCATCAATTAATGGAAACTTAGCATCGATCTAGCACAAGAAGTAGATGATGATCAGATGAACACGGACCACACTAGGGAACCCGTCGGTGATGAATTCATCAATCCCAAACGGTTGAATACTAGCAAGCGTTTGCCCACAACACACACGGCCTATTCCATCACAAATAGGTCGGATGGATCAACTGTATGCCACGTATCGCACATTGTCAAAAAGTAATGCGGTAGACCTTCTTTAACATGTGTTAAAAAATAAAAAAATAAAAAAACAAGGACCTCGAGGTTAAATTAGCTAAGGGAATGGGGCATTTGGGTCATTTGACCGAAATGACCCATCCCATCACCTAATTTAACATCGACACAACTTCCCATCCGGCCACCCATCCGATGGCTGCTCCAGCCTGAGCACACTTAACTTGATAGTTTTCTTACATGAACTACTGGAGGAACAACTAGTCCTTGCTGATAGGAATGTCTCTTCACATCCTTATGGCGTATACGGATGACTGCCCATCCCACAATGGCTAATAGATGTTGTGTAGACAGAGCATATCACATACGTCTTATTAGAAGCAATCGTCTGCATTATTATCGGTCTTCGTACACATTTCTGATTACAGACCTGTTTGTCGCGTATCACACACATCTTGTTATATTGAACCATTTTTGTTCTCTTGCCTAATCACAAACAGTTCATCCGAGTGAACCGTATGTTGTACATCGCACACACCTTGATTGGGCTGACCGTTTCTTTTGTGTTGCCTAATCACAAATAGTTCATCCGAGTGAACCGTATGTTGTACATCGCACACACCTTGATCGGGCTGACCGTTTCTTTTGTGTTGCCTAATCACAAATAGTTCATCCGAGTGAACCGTATGTTGTGTATCGCACACGCCTTCATCTGGCTGCCCATTTCTTTTGTTCCTCCTCATCACAAACAGTTAATTGAACTAAACCGTATGCCCTTCATCGTTCACACAACTAAAACCAGAACCCTATTTGATGCATCCGTCATCGCAAATGTTTTACACATTTCTGACGGTTTTCATACAGCACCGTTTTCGATTATTGCATCGCACACAGTTTCTCGAAGGGTCTCTGGTCATAGTGTCGCGTTAGCAGCATCCTGTAGTAGTGGATAAACATCACATCCAATCAAATAAGTGATATGATATGGCCATCATCATCTTGTGCCTTTGATCTCCATCTCCAAAGCACCATCATGATCACCATCGTCACCGGCTTGACACCTTGATCTCCATCATAGCATCGTTGTCGTCTCGCCAACTATTGCTTCTACGACTATCGCTACCGCTTAGTGATAAAGTAAAGCAACTACATGGCGATTGTATTTCATACAATAAAGCGACAACCATAAGGCTCCTAGCAGTTGCCGATAACTTCTACAAAACATGATCATCTCATACAACAATTTATATCTCATCACGTCTTGACTATATCACACTACACCAAGCCCTGCAAAAACAAGTTAGACGTCCTCTAATTTGTTGTTGCAAGTTTTACGTGCCTGCTACGGGCTTCTAGAAAGAACCGTTCTTACCTACGCATCAAAACCACAACGATTTTTCATCAACTGTGATGTTTTAACCTTCAACAAGGACCGGGCGTAGTCAAACTCGATTCAACTAAAGTTGGAGAAACAGACACCCGCTAGCCACCTGTGTGCGAAGCACGTCGGTAGAACCAGTCTCATGAACGCGGTGATGTAATGTCAGTCCAGGCCGCTTCATCCAACAATACCGCCGGATCAGAGTAAGACGTTGCTAGTAAGCAGTATGACTATTATCGTGTTGGGGAACGTAGTAATTTCAAAAAATTCCTATGCACACGCAAGATCATGGTGATGCATAGCAACAAGAGGGGAAGAGTGTTGTCCACGTACCCTCATAGACTGTAAGCGCAAGTGTTATGACAACGTGGTTGATGTAGTTGTACTCTTCACGATCGACCGATCCTAGTACCGAAAGTACGGCACCTCCGCGATCTGCACATGTTCATCTCGGTGACGTCCCACGAACTCTCGATCCAGCTGAGTGTTGAGGGAGAGCTTCGTCAGTATGACGGCGTGATGACGGTGATGATGATGCTACCATTGCAGGGCTTCGCCTAAGCACTACGATGATATGATCGAGGTGGATTGTGGTGGAGGGGGGCACCGCACACGGCTAAGGGATCAACGATCAACTTGTGTGTCTATGGGGTGCCCCCCTCTCCCGTATATAAAGGAGTGGAGGAGGGGGGACGGCCCTCTATGGCACGCCCTAGGGGAGTCCTACTCCCACCGGGAGTAGGATTCCCCCCTTCCATGTAGTAGGAGTAGGAGAGAAGGAAGGGGAGGAGAGGGGAAAGGAAAGGGAGGATGGCCCCCACCCAATTCGGATTGGGCTAGGGGGCGCGCCTCCCACCTTTTCCCTTCCTCTCCTATATTCCACTAAGGCCCAATAAGGCCCATATACTCCCCCGGGGGGTTCCGGTAACCTCCCGGTACTCCGGAAAATGCCCGAACTCATCCGGAACCATTCCGATGTCCAAACATAGGCTTCCAATATATTGATCTTTACGTATCGACCATTTCGAGACTCCTCGTCATGTCTGTGATCAAATCCGGGACTCTGAACTACCTTCGGTACATCAAAACACATAAACTCATAATACCGATCGTCACCAAACGTTAAGCGTGCGGACCCTACGGGTTCGAGAACTATGTAGACATGACCAAGACACCTCTCCGGTCAATAACCAATAGCGGAACCTAGATGTTCATATTGGCTCCCACATATTCTACGAAGATCTTTATCGGTCAAACCGTATAACGATATATGTTGTTCCCTTTGTCATCGGTATGTTACTTGCCCGAGATTCGATCGTCGGTATCTCAATACCTAGTTCAATCTCGTTACTAGCAAGTCTCTTTACTCGTTCCATAATGCATCATCCCACAACTAACTCATTAGTCACATTGCTTGCAAGGCTTATATTGATGTGCATTATCGAGAGGGCCCAGAGATACCTCTCCGACAATCGGAGTGACAAATCCTAATCTCGATCTATGCCAACTCAACAAACACCATTGGAGACACCTGTAGAGCACCTTTATAATCACTCAGTTACGTTGTGACATTTGGTAGCACACAAAGTGTTCTTCCGGTATTCGGGAGTTGCATGATCTCATAGTCAAATGAACATGTATAAGTTATGGAGAAAGCAATAGCAACAAACTAAACAATCATCGTGCTAAGCTAACGGATGGGTCAAGTCAATCACATCATTCTCTAATGATGTGATCCCGTTAATCAAATGACAAGTCTTGTCTATGGTTAGGAAACATAACCATCATTGATTCAACGAGCTAGTCAAGTAGAGGCAAACTAGTGACACTTTGTTTGTCTATGTATTCACACATGTACTAAGTTTCCGATCAATACAATTATAGCATAAATAATAAACATTTATCATGATATAAGGAAATATAAATAACAACTTTATTATTGCCTCTAGGGCATATTTCCTTCAGTCTCCCACTTGCACTAGAGTCAATAATCTAGATTAGATTGTAATGATTCTAACACCCATGGACTCTTGGTGCTGATCATTTTTTGCTCGTGAGAGAGGCTTAGTCAACGGGTCTGCAACATTCAGATCTGTATGTATCTTGCAAATCTCTATGTCTCTCTCCTTGACTTGATCGCGGATGGAATTGAAGCGTCTCTTGATGTGCTTGGTTCTCTTGTGAAATCTGGATTCCTTTGCCAAGGCAATTGCACCAGTATTGTCACAAAAGATTTTTATTGGACCCGTTGCACTAGGTATGACACCTAGATCGGATATGAACTCCTTCATCCAGACTCCTTCATTTGCTGCTTCCGAAGCAGCTATATACTCTGCTTCACATGTAGATCTCGCCACGACGCTCTGCTTGGAACTACACCAACTGACAGCTCCACAATTTAATAAAAACACGTATCCGGTTTGTGACTTAGAGTCATCCGGATCAGTGTCAAAGCTTGCATCGACGTAACCGTTTACGACGAGCTCTTTGTCACCTCCATATACGAGAAACATATCCTTAGTCCTTTTCAGGTATTTCAGGATGTTCTTGACCGCTGTCAAGTGATCCACTCCTGGATTACTTTGGTACCTCCCTGCTAAACTGATAGCAAGGCACACATCAAGTCTGGTACACAGCATTGCATACATGATAGAGCCTATGGCTGAAGCATGGGGAACACCTTTCATTTTCTCTCTATCTTCTGCAGTGGTCGGGCATTGAGTCTAACTCAACTTCACACCTTGCAACACAGGCAAGAACCCTTTCTTTGCCTGATCCATTTTGAACTCCTTCAAAACTTTATCAAGGTATGTGCTTTGTGAAAGTCCAATTAAGCGTTTTGATCTATCTCTATAGATCTTGATGCCCAATATATAAGTAGCTTCACCGAGGTCTTTCATTGAAAAATTCTTATTCAAGTATCCTTTATGCTATTCAGAAATTCAGTATCATTTCCGATCAACAATATGTCATCTACATATAATATCAGAAATGCTACAGAGCTCCCACTCACTTTCTTGTAAATATAGGCTTCTCCAAAAGTCTGTATAAAACCATATGCTTTGATCACACTATCAAAGTGTATATTCCAACTCTGAGAGGCTTGCACGAGTCCATAAACGGATCGCTGGAGCTTGCACACTTTGTTAGCACCTTTTGGATCGACAAAACCTTCTGGTTACATCATATACAACTCTTCTTTAAGATATCCATTAAGGAATGTAGTTTTGACATCCATTTGCCAAATTTCATAATCATAAAATGTGGCAATTGCTAACATGATTCGGACGGACTTAAGCATCGCTACGGGTGAGAAGGTCTCATCATAGTCAACTCCTTGAACTTGTCGAAAACCTTTTTGCAACAAGTCAAGCTTTGTAGATAGTAACATTACCGTCAGCGTCAGTCTTCTTCTTGGAGATCCATTTATTCTCTATGGCCTTCTGATCATCGAGCAAGTCAACCAAAGTCCATACTTTGTTCTCATACATGGATCCCATCTCAGATTTCATGGCCTCAAGCCATTTTGCAAAATTTGGGCTCATCATCGCTTCCTCATAGTTCGTAGGTTCGTCATGGTCAAATAACATGACCTCCAGAACAGGATTACCATACCACTCCAGTGTGGATCTTACTCTGGTTGACCTACGAGGTTCGGTAGTAACTTGATCAGAAGTTTCATGATCATCATCATTAGCTTCCTCACTTACTGGTGTAGGAATCACTGGAACTAATTTCAGTGATGAACTACTTTCCAATAAGGGAGTAGGTACAATTACCTCATCAAGTTGTACTTTCCTCCCACTCACTTCTTTCGAGAGAAACTCCTTCTCTAGAAAGGATCCATTTTTAGCAATGAATATCTTGCCTTCGGATCTGTGATAGAAGGTGTACCCAACAGTCTCCTTTGGGTATCCTATGAAGACACATTTTTCCGATTTGGGTTCGAGCTTATCAGGTTGAAGCTTAGATGGTGCCCTATTTAATGTGAATGCAGTCGTCTCTAAAGCATAACCCCAAAACAATAGCGGTAAATCAACGATAGACATCATAGATCGCACCATATCTAATAAAGTGCAGTTACGACATTCGGACACACCATTACGTTGTGGTGTTCCAGGTGGCGTGAGTTGCGAAACTATTCTGCATTGTTTCAAATGAAGTCCAAACTCAAAACTCAAATATTCACCTCCACGATCAGATCGCGGAAACTTGATTTTCTTGTTATGATGATTTTCCACTTCACTCTGAAATTCTTTGAACTTTTCAAATGTTTCAGACTTATGTTTCATTAAGTAGATATACCCATATCTGCTCAAATCATCTGTGAAGGTGAGAAAATAACGATATCCGCCGCGAGCCTCAATGTTCATTGGACCACATACATCAGTATGTATGATTTCCAATAACTCTGTTGCTCGCTCCATTATTCCGGAGAACGGAGTTTTAGTCATCTTGCCCATGAGGCATGGTTCGCAAGTACCAAGTGATTCATAATCAAGTGATTCCAGAAGTCCATCGGAATGGAGTTTCTTCATGCGCTTTACACCAGTATGACCTAAACGGCAGTTCCACAAATAAGTTGCACTATCATTATCAACTCTACATCTTTTGGCTTCAATACTATGAACATGTGTATCACTACTATCAAGATTTAGTAAAAATAGACCACTCATTAAGGGTGCATGACCATAAAAGATATTACTCATATAAATAGAACAACCATTATTCTCCGATTTAAATGAATAACCATCTCGCATCAAACAAGAACCATATATAATGTTCATGCTCAACGCTGGCACCAAATAACAATTATTTAGGTCTAAAACTAATCCTGAAGGTAGATGTAGAGGTAGCGTGCCGACGGCGATCACATCGACTTTGGAACCATTTCCCACGCGCATCGTCACCTCGTCCTTAGCCAATCTTCGCTTAATCCGTAGCTCCTGTTTCGAGTTGCAAATGTTAGCAACTGAACTAGTATCAAATACCCAGGCACTACTGCGAGCATTAGTAAGGTACACATCAATAACATGTATATCAAATATATCTTTCACTTTGCCATCCTTCTTCTCCGCCAAATACTTGAGGCAGTTCCGCTTCCAGTGACCAGTTCCTTTGCAGTAGAAGCACTCAGTTTCAGGCTTAGGTCCAGACTTGGGTTTCTTCATTTGAGCAGCAATTGGCTTGTTGTTCTTCTTGAAGTTCCCTTTCTTCCCTTTACCTTTTCTCTTGAAACTAGTGGTCTTGTTGACCATCAACACTTGATGCTCCTTCTTGATTTCTACCTCCGCAGCCTTTAGCATTGCGAAGAGCTCAGGAATCGTCTTATCCATTCCTTGCATATTATAGTTCATCACGAAGCTCTTGTAGCTTGGTGGCAGTGATTGAAGAACTCTGTCAATGACACTATCATCAGGAAGATTAACTCCCAGCTGAGTCAAGTGGTTGTGGTATCCAGACATTCTGAATATATGTTCACTGACAGAACTATTATCCTCCATTTTCCAGGTGTAGAACTTATTGGAGACTTCATATCTCTCAATCCGGGCATTTGTTTCAAAATATTAACTTCAACTCCTGGAACATCTCATATGCTCCATGACGTTCAAAACGTCGTTGAAGTCCCGGTTCTAAGTCGTAAAGCATGGCACACTGAACTATTGAGTAGTCATCGGCTTTGCTCTGCCAGGTGTTCATAACATCTGGCATTGCTCCTGCAGCGGGTTTGTCACCTAGCGGTGCTTCAAGGACGTAACTCTTCTATGCAGCAATGAGGATAATCCTCAAGTTATGGACCCAGTCCGTGTAGTTGCTACCATCATCTTTCAACTTAGCTTTTTCTAGGAACGCATTAAAATTCAATGGAACAACAGCACGGGCCATCTATCTACAACAACATAGACATGCAAAATACTATCAGGTACTAAGTTCATGATAAATTAAAGTTCAATTAATCAAATTACTTAAGAACTCCCACTTAGATAGACATCTCTCTAATCATCTAAGTGATCACGTGATCCATATCAACTAAACCATGTCCGATCATCACGTGAGATGGACTAGTTTTGAATGGTGAACATCACTATGTTGATCATATCTACTATATGATTCACGTTCGACCTTTCGGTCTCAGTGTTCCGAGGCCATATCTGCATATGCTAGGCTCGTCAAGTTTAACCCGAGTATTCTGCGTGTGCAAAACTGGCTTGCACCTGTTGTATGTGAACGTAGAGCTTATCACACCCAATCATCACGTGGTGTCTCGGCACGACGAACTGTAGCAACGGTGCATACTCAGGGAGAACACTTATACCTTGAAATTTAGTGAGAGATCATCTTATAATGCTACCGTCGAACTAAGAAAAATAAGATGCATAAAGGATAAACATCACATGCAATCTATAAGTGATATGATATGGCCATCATCATCTTGTGCCTTTGATCTCCATCTCCAAAGCACCGTCATGATCACCATCATCACCGGCTTGACACCTTAATCTCCATCGAAGCATCGTTGTCGTCTCGCCAACTATTGCTTCTACAACTATCGCTACCACTTAGTGATAAAGTAAAGCAATTACATGGCGACTGCATTTCATACAATAAAGTGACAACCATATGGCTCCTGCCAGTTGCCGATAACTGTGTTACAAAACATGATCACCTCATACAATAAAATTTATCATCATGTCTTGACCATATCACATCACGACATGCCCTGCAAAAACAAGTTAGACGTCCTCTACTTAGTTGTTGCAAGTTTTACGTGGCTTCTACGGGCTGAGCAAGAATTTCTTACCTACGCATCAAAAACCACAACGCGGTATAGTGATTGCTTTTTGATCTTCAGAAAGAACCCTGTTAATTGAATCCGATTCAACTAAAGCAGGAGAAATAGACACCCACTAGCCACCTGTGTGCGAAGCACGTCGGTAGAACCAGTCTCGCGTAAGCGTACGCGTAATGTCGGTCTGGGCCGCTTCATCCAACAATGCCACTGAATCAAGAATCAACTAGTGACAGCAAGCAATATGTATATACCCACGCCCACAACTCCTTTGTGTTCTACTCGTGCATATAACATCTACGCATAAACCTGGCTCTGATACCACTGTTGGGGAACGTAGTAATTTCAAAAAAAATCCTACGCACATGCAAGATCATGGTGATGCATAGCAACGAGAGGGGAAGAGTGTTGTCCACGTATCCTCGTAGACCATAAGCGGAAGCGTTATGACAACGCGGTTGATGTAGTCGTACGTCTCCACGATCGACCGATCCTAGTACCAAAAGTACGGCACCTCCGCGATTTGCACACGTTCAGCTTGGTGACGTCCCACAAACTCTCGATCCAGCTGAGTGTCGAGGGAGAGCTTCATCAGCATGACGGCATGATGACAGTGATGATGATGCTACCCTCGCAGGGCTTCACCTAAGCACTACGATGATATGACCGAGATGGATTATGGTGGAGGGGGGCACCGCACACGGCTAAGGGATCAATGATCAACTTGTGTGTCTATGGGGTGTCCCCTCTCTTGTATATAAAGGAGTGGAGGAGGGGGGGAGCCGACCCTCTATGGCGTGCCCTAGGGGAGTCCTACTCCCACCGGGAGTAGGATTCCCCCTTCCATGTAGTAGGAGTAGGAGAGAAGGAAGGGGAGGAGAGGGGAAAGGAAAGGGGGGCGGCCCCCACTCAATTCGGATTGGGCTAGGGGGCACGCCTCCCACCTTTTCCCTTCCTCTCCTGTATTCCACTAAGGCCCAATAAGGCCCATATACTCCTCAGGGGGTTCCGGTAACCTCTCGGTACTCCAGAAATGCCCGAACTGATCCGGAACCATTCCGATGTCCAAACATAGGCTTACAATATATCGATCTTTACGTCTTGATGATTTCGAGACTCCTCGTCATGTCCGTGATCAAATCTGGGACTCCGAACTACCTTCGGTACATCAAAACACATAAACTCATAATATCGATCGTCACCGAACGTTAAGCGTGCGGACCCTATGGGTTCGAGAACTATGTAGACATGACCGAGACACGTCTACGGTCAATAACCAATAGCGGAACCTGGATGTTCATATTGGCTCCCACATATTCTACGAAGATCTTTATCGGTCAAACCGTATAACGATATACGTTGTTCCCTTTGTCATCGGTATGTTACTTGCCCGAGATTCGATCGTCGGTATCTCAATACCTAGTTCAATCTCGTTACTAGCAAGTCTCTTTACTCGTTCCATAATGCATCATCCCACAACTAACTCATTAGTCACATTGCTTGCAAGGCTTATATTGATGTGCATTATCGAGAGGGCCCAGAGATACCTCTCCGACAATCGGAGTGACAAATCCTAATCTCGATCTATGCCAACTCAACAAACACCATTGGAGACACCTGTAGAGCACCTTTATAATCACTCAGTTACGTTGTGACATTTGGTAGCACACAAAGTGTTCCTCCGGTATTCGGGAGTTGCATGATCTCATAGTCATAGGAACATGTATAAGTTATGGAGAAAGCAATAGCAACAAACTAAACGATCATCATGCTAAGCTAATGGATGGGTCAAGTCAATCACATCATTCTCTAATTATGTGATCCCGTTAATCAAATGACAACTCATGTTTATGGTTAGGAAACATAACCATCATTGATTCAACGAGCTAGTCAAGTAGAGGCAAACTAGTGACACTCTATTTGTCTATGTATTCACACATGTACTAAGTTTCCGGTTAATACAATTCTAGCATGAATAATAAACATTTATCATGATATAAGGAAATATAAATAACAATTTTTTTATTGCCTCTAGGGCATATTTCCTTCATATCGCCCAGAACTCAATGTGTTCTACTCATGCATATAACATCTACGCATAGACCTGACTCGGATGCCACTGTTGGGGAATGCAGTATTTCAAAAAATTTACCTACGATCACACAAGATCTATCTAAGAGATGCATAGGAATGAGCGGGGAGAGTGTGTCCATGTACCCTTGTAGACCGAAAGCTAAAGTGTTTTAGTAACGCGGTAGATGTAGTCGAACGTCTTCGCGATCCAACTGATCCAAGCACCGAACGTACGGCACCTCCGCATTCAGCACACGTTCAGCTCGATGATGTCCCTCGATCTCTTGATCCGGCTGAGGACGAGGGAGAGTTCTGTCAGCACGACGGCATGGCAACGATGATGATGAAGTTATCGACGCAGGGCTTCGCCTAAGCACTACGACGATATGACCGAGGTGTGTAATTGTGGAGGAGGGAACCGCACACGGCTAAGAGAAGGCTTGGTGTGCCTTTGGGGTGCCCCCCTCCCATGTATATAAAGGGGGAGGAGAGGTGGCCGGCCCAAGGGGGGCGCGCCATGGGGGGAGTCCTACTTGGACTCCCGGTCCAAGTAGGATTCGTCCCCCCCCCTTCCTATTCCCACTAGGAGAAGGAGGGAAAGAGGAGGAGGAGAGAAGGAAAGGGGGGACGCCCCCCAACCCTAGTCCAATTCGGTTTGGGCTTGGTGGCGTGCGCCTCCACCTGGCCGCTGCCTCCTCTCTATCCACTAGGGCCCATGAAGGCCCATTAACTCCCGGGGGGTTCCGGTAACCCCTGGTACTCTAGAAAATGTCCGAACCTTTCCGAAACAATTCCGGTGTCCAAACACAACCTTCCAATATATGAATCTTTATGTCTCGACCATTTCGAGACTCCTCGTCATGTCCGTGATCACATCCGGGACTTTGAACAAACTTCGGTACATCAAATCACATAACTCATAATACAAATCATCATCGAACGTTAAGCGTGCGGACCCTACGGGTTCGAGAACTATGTAGACATGACCGAGACACATCTCCGGTCAATAACCAATAGCGGAACCTGGATGCTCATATTGGCTCCTACATATTCTATGAAGATCTTAATCGGTCAAACCGCATAACAACATACGTTGTTCCCTTTGTCATTAGTATTTTACTTGCCCGATATTCGATCGTCGGTATCATCATACCTAGTTCAGTCTCATTGCCGGCAAGTCTCTTTACTCGTTCCATAATGCATCATCCCGTGACTAACTCTTTAGACACATTGCTTGCAAGGCTCATAGTGATGTGCATTACTGAGAGGGCCCAGAGATACCTCTCCGATACACGAAGTGACAAATCCTAATCCCGATCTATGCCAACTCAAAAATCACCATTAGAGACACCTGTAGAGCATATTTATAATCACCCAGTTATGTTGTGACGTTTGATAGCACACAAGGTGTTCCTCCGGTATTCGGGAGTTGCATAATCTCATAGTCAGAGGAACATGTATAAGTCATGATGAAAGCAATAGTAATAAAACTAAACGATCATTAATGCTAAGCTAACAGATGGGTCTTGTCCATCACATCAGTCTCTAATGATGTGATCCCTTTAATAAAATGACAACACATGTCCATGGTCAGGAAACTTAACCATCTTTGATTAACGAGATAGTCTAGTAGAGGCATACTAGGGACACTCTGTTTGTCTATGTATTCACGCATGTAGTAAGTTTCCGGTTAATACAATTCTAGCATGAATAATAAACATTTATCATGATATAAGGAAATATAAATAACAACTTTATTATTGCCTCTAGGGCATATTTCCTTCACCAGCAACTATCTCTTAGGACTTCCAAGTACGAACTCACCAGCTCAATCTTACCAATACCAGTTGCAATTAATGGCTATGTTTTGTATGGTCGATGTATTAATCATGTTGAAGTAAACATACCTAACACGTTTTAGCAATTTTCCCTACCTTTTTATAGACAACTGGGCCATTCTCTACTCTAGCAGCACCTGTCTTGTGATGTTTAACTCTGCCAATTGCATTTTTATCAGTACCGATTTCAATGTTTATTAAGCCTGTTACAATTAACAGTTGTATCCGTTTCTAAACAGTTGTATTTTAATGGCTACAAACTTACAAAACATGACTTAGGATGCTATTAAGCCTATTGCAATTAACAGTTGTATCCATTTTTTAATTCGTCCCTTTGCTATCGTGCTACTCTTTCGCAATGAAGATATCACTACAGATGATGTCGTTTTATTACCATTTGCTATTTTTGGTGGATGTTAACCCTGTTGTAGTTAACATTGGCTTTCCATGTACTTAAACAGGGCTATAATGGGCGATGATGTTGTTTGTCGTCGAGGTTAGCTACATCCCATGTCTTATACACCATCTGTTCCTCAATATAAGTATTTTTAGAGATTCCAATATAGACTACATAAGGAGCAAAATGAGTGAACCTAGATTATAATCTAAACTATATCTATAATTCTATATACATCCATATGTAGTTCATATTGAAATCTCTAGAAATACTTGTACTTAAGGACATAGGTAGTTGTATTTTACATCATTTGTGCAATCTCAGTTTAGCTTATAACATTTACTGGTTGCTTGTAGGTACATATATGAGCGGTACTGATCCACACTTCGATCCCTTTTGTGTATTGGGCAATGAGATATTCATGAACATGTGTCAAGTGATGAAACTAACAAAGATTATTAGGCGAAAGAAACGGGTGATGGGAATTAAGCTCCTTATTTACACTTTGTCCAAGACAACAGTGAACTTTAGGATGGTAAGTAATCTGTTGCCTTTCCCCCTGCCCACAACAAGCTACACTATTAGACCTCAGTATCCGATATTTTCCTCTTTTCAGTGGTTTCCGAAGCTATTTACTGATGATTACCTTGTAAACTATATGACCGGAGTGGAGGCAACTAAGGTTAAAGTATATAATTAATGCTACCATGATAATGATCTAGAAGTCTTCCTGGAGGCGGTGAAGGATGGTAGGCGATCGTCACAAGGGGTTGGACAAAAGTTGTTCATGCCTATGGCATGCAGGAAGGCACATTATGGGCATTCCGCTTCTTCAACACTATCGGCAGTCAAAATAATTTGCACTTGTCTCTTCACCTTTACCGCCTCTAAATATTGTGGTTCATCATAGTTAATTGTTGTCTAATTTTGTAAATACTGAACATATTGTACTGAGAATTTTATTTATGGATTTGTTGTTGAACCATTGTGCTGAGAATTTGAATTCCACGTTTCATATTTCAAAATTTCCAATTCGAATAATAAATTATAGGGAAAAATAAAATTATACACGAGCGAATAAAATAATGTGCACAGGGTTTGAAAGAAAACAACGTGTGCGATGGAAAATAGAGAACAACCGGTTCTTTGACGTGAAGCGTTCGCGATGCCCGACGGACGCACACACGGTTTCGTCTCATATGCGTGTGATTCATGGTAATACGACAAATGATTCAGACCAGTGTGCGTGTGTGATAGGAATACCAATTGCACACAGTTATAAAAATGGACACATTGGCATTAGTAGACGCACCGCACACATTTTACATTCTTGAACCATGTGCGATCTATCACAAACATATCAGTAGATTAAATGTTGATGTCCACTTTTTTCACATGAAGCAGTGTGATCGTTTGGGATGTCTCTCTGATCAGAAAGATAACATCGAGATGTAACGTGTGGGACTAGGGCGGCTTCTCATACGTTTATTCTATGGCGATTGTCAGTAGTCGCTCGCCTATCCCCGACGGTTTCTGGGTCGTGTAGGAAGGACCCCCTATCACAGCTACTCACTAGCCGACGATTCCAAATGCCGTCGCGGAAAGGGGTCAAAAAACGTTTGTATAGCACCTTACGGTACTGGTGAATAGACCTTCCGGAACGCTACACAATCCTGAAAAGGAGTAGGTACGTGGTAAGCAAACCGACTCCAAAAGTTCCATAAAAGTATTGTTTGATCGTTTCAGAATATATGAAGAATTAGGAAAATAATAAACAATCAGGAAAGTGCACCAGGAAGTGACAAGCCTGGGAGCGCGCCTCCCGAGCTTGTGGCTCCCTCGTGGACTTTTTGGACGCAGTTTTTCTTCCATATTACTTGTCCTACATGAAAAAATCATTATATCCTTTGTTCCGGTTCTCTATTAAAAGGAGGCCTTAATATCCCTTAGATTTCCTTATGGACACCACTGCCATGGGAGGATAGGACAAATGCCTACATTACATTGATGAATTGGAGCTATTGTCTACCGCTCTAGGTTGTGACTGTTATATGATGAATGCCATCCAATACAAATATCCATCATTGATCCAATGCCTAAGCTTTTTGCATATTGATCTTTGCTAAGTTACTTTTGTTCTTGTTGCTTTTACAATCACTACAAAACTGCTACTGTTATTGTTACCATTACTATTGATATTGTTACTACTACTACTATCAAAACTATCATACTATTGTGCTACTAAACACTTTGATGCAGATATTGAGTTCTCCGGGTGTGGTTGAATGGACAGCTCAACTGCTAATACTCACAAATATTCTTTGGCTCCCCTTGTGTCGAATCAATAAATTTGGGTGAAATACTACCCTCGAAGATTGTCGCGATCCCCTGTACTTGTGGGTTATCAACTGCCATTCTTCGTTCTAAGCCCCCAAGAGTAATTATGGCGTGGCGCTGAACAAGTTTGTTATGGTTTTGGAAGTCTATCTTGAAGACTTACCACGAGTGATTGGGCGAGGTCTACTGTGACCTTAGCTCAAGAGGAATACAGTGACGACTTAGTGTCTTCTAAGTGTAATCTCAGCCGCCTCAACCAGACGTACAGTTGATACAACAACTGGAACTGGTCTACCAAATCACCGTGTCATCACCAAGCCTACCTGGTTTCAAATTCCTTACCCTTTACTTTTAGTTATTCCTCTACTGAAGAATCTGTGATCTACTTTCTGAAGAATTTGAACTGAAGACTTCATCATGTTGTTTCTTATTTCTTCAGTTCATCTTCTATATGCTTATATGATTGTATGATTACATGTTTTTCACTTGTATGTATCTTGTATACATGCTCTATGTTTCTGTGATGAATTAGTCTCGCTCTCGTTTCTATTCCTTCACTCTGATCTTTTTCAAATTCATCTGAGTTTCACGAATGTCTGAAAATCTCCCGTTCACCCTCCTCTTGGAGTAAACCTGCGCTTTCAACATGTGGTCAACGGGCAATCCCGTTAAGGGGAAGCTCGAAAATTGCTTTGAATAAGAAAGATCTCAGATCTGCATTAAAGCCAGCTAGAGAAAGAACTCACCCGCTAAGCCGAAGACTTCAAGCCAGAAACATTAGTCCGGGGATGGAATTTTCGTCCTCGGCTTCAAAGACAGGTTCAGGGGCTACTGGCGGTGTCCTAGACTAGGGGGTACTTGCCTAGGTGGCCCATAGTCCATGGGCCGAGCTTACGGCCCGCCGATCTCAACAAGGAAGGACTCCAGAAGCCTTGAATTCGGGTGTGATCAAGACGGACACTACCGAAGACTTGGCGTGTACTTCAAGGACAACTACAACCGTCGGTGTGTTTATTCCTAATTGGCAACCGACCATATGTAACCCTAGATACCCCCGATGCATATATAAATCATGGGGTTTTAGTCCATAGGGACACACTCACAATTATTACCCTTAGGGTTTAGGACACAACATACGATCTCGAGGTAGATCATCTTGTACTCGATACTCCATCATCAACACAATCAAAGCAAGACGTATGATTTTACCTCTTCGAGAGGGTCGAACCCGGGTAAACATTGTTTCCCTTGTCTCCTGTTACCCATGGTTCTCAGATTCACAGCTCGGGACCTCCTACCCGAGATCTGACGGTTTTAGTACCAACAATAATCTTCTTGCACATCTTCACGGACAGCTAAAAAACTCTTATCGGGTATGCTTGGCACATTGATTTTACTAGAACTTCTCTCCTTCACTACTTAGTACCCTCTATTCCTTATCATCTTTTCATCTTGGTGACAATATGTTCGAATTGGGAATCTATCGACTGGTCAAGTGATGTTGGGAGTCTCAAATACTTCTCCACAAGAGTCGCCATTACGTTAGGGCAACACCCGAGTCGGTTATCGTTTGTTGCGACTAGTGCTGCAATCGCTAGTTCACCGCTGCATGGGGCGAGCACATGGCATATGAGTCTGTAGCAGAGGACGATGGCTCGCAACCAGTGCCACCATCGTTACAGATGGCGAGAGACAGAAACCCAAAATCTCATGGACGGGCCGAAGCATGAAAGGCTTCATGATTGTGAGTAAGAGAAAAGAGGTTGTGAGCCAGAGCCTAGTCATGTTGTGTGTGTGAACGCCTCTCTGCTCGCTTGGTTGCAATTTCCTATTTGGCGCCTTAAGCAATATGTAGGCTCATAGCTTGAGGCAATATATATCTATATCTACTAATAAAGCAAGATGCGTTTCTACAATTTTTTTCATCCGTTCACCATCGAAAAGATTTTTTTTCTATTCGCCGCCAGAATTTCGTACATGGGCTGCCACAGTGTGGCCCAACAAAGACAGCCCCGTTATTTTCTTTTGTTTTGTGTTGTATTTTGTTTCAAAATTTTCAAAAAATTTCATAATATCAACAAAAATGAATATTTTAAAATGTTTAGAATTTAAAATATATTCTGTTTTGAAAAATGTTCTGAAAATTAAATCCATATTTTCATTCCAAAATTGGTTCAGATTTAAAAAATGTTCCATTTTTTCTTTGTCTTTTCCAAAGTTGTTCAAGATTTTCCAAAATATTGCATTTAAAAATGTTCCAAATACAAAAAAAAAACTTGTTTTAGTGAAATGTTTGCAAATTCATAATAATGGCCGAGTTTAAAGAAACACATTTTAAAAAATTGTTCTGAATGTTCAAAATATGTTGCTTTTTTAAAAAATCATAAATTACAAATTTTCAAGTTATTATAAAAAGTTCATTTTTTCAAATAAAATTGGGAATTTTGAATGTTTCAAATCTTGTTGTCTATTTTTTTAAAGAATTTTAGAAAAATGTTTGGGATTTTCAAAATTATTCATATTTCCAAGAATATTCAGCAATTTATATTTTAAAAAAAGTGTTTTCAATCTGACATTGGAGTATGATATTAAATGTTTGAGCTGGCCATTCGTTGGTCGGACTCGTCTCTTCGAGTGGCTAGCAACACATAGCCAGGTCTTTGAGGGCATGATTTCGATCCTTCAACTCATCATTTTTGGATTTTTTCGCGCCTTACAAACACAAGTCGTCTTAGAGCCTACCAGTGTGCCGGTCCATACACGAACTGATGTGCATCCCACGCGCTATTTTATGCAACTAGCGTCATATAGTAGCCCCCACACATTTGGCCCAAGAAAAAAATTGCTCCGTCGCACAGGCAGTATTGGGCCTTAGGCGCACTCCGCTAGTGGGTCGTCCGAGGGAGCAATTTTTTTCTTGGCCCAATAAAAGAGAATATTTTGGTTTGGCTCAAATAAAAATATTATGGGCACGTGAGCGTTGAAATAATCAAAGAGAAAAAAACCCTAATAAAGAAGGGACATTGATGTCTGGTTATGCACTAAATATGTTAATAAAACGGAATTTATGAGCTAGAATTAGTAATCCATCCGATTATGCCATCGTAAGAGAGAATGGCGCATAGCTACCAAGTGAGGAGGTAGACAAAACCCCGAGACAGAGGCGGACCCGGAGGAAAAAGAGGCACGAGTTTGATGGTTGCCGCCACGCCGACTAACCCATCACTATCAAGATCTCGCGGGACAAATATGACCCGCGAGAAGACCACAACTCCTTTCTTTGTCGCACCGCTATGGAGATCGTTTTTATGGACATATCAATTATCTCTTCCATTGCTTCTCGCAAAGAAATATCTCTCCCGTTGCAACGCACAGGCATATGTTCTAATAGTCTCCTATATGGGCTGGCATAGGTAGATTTTTCCCTGCCGTCTCGAGATCCTTCTAGAAGGTTGGTTTTTCCAGGATAGTTTTTGTTTGTGTTTATTTTTCTATGTTTTTCCGCTAGGTTTTGCTCCGTCTTGTTTGGTTTTTGTGTTTTTATTTTTATCACATTCATTTTTTAAAATCATGATATTTTAAATAATTATAAACTATTAAAATATGAACATTTTTTATTTTTTAAAATTTCTTTTTCTGCGAGAATTTTCTTTTAATCTAAGCTCGTTTATTCCTTATTTTTTAATTGTTTGGATTACTTACCGCATGTGTCACGTGGTCGTTTATCCCTTACTATTTTTTAGTGGAGTTTATCCCTTACTAGTAGTTGAGAAGCGAAAAAAATATGAAAGTGCTGCTTAAGAGGCTGGGTGAAACGGCTTTATGGAAAAGCCGCCCAAAGAACTGGGCCTTAAACGCCGCCGAGTGGTACCCACGAACGCGCGCTCTCTGTTGAAAGCATTTTATGACCTACGTAGCCCAAAACGCAAAGCGGCCCATGCGCGTTGAGCTTCTTCCTCCAGCCCCATTGATCCCCGGCGCGACGCCCTAACCTACACCGCGCCCGCTCCCTCTCTCCCTCTCTCTGGCTCGCGGCTACCTGCTCGCGCGCGGCCGCCGTGATGGCCTCGTCGGCGACGAGGGAGGTGCTTATGCTGGAGGCGCCACCGTCCGAGGCTGCGGGTGTGCCTTGGCGCCCGCCTCCGGACGCTGAGACGGTGGACGCGCTGCCCTACATCGACGGGGACTACGGCGACCCGGCGGTGAAGCGCGAGGTTGACCGCCTCGTCGAGGAGGAGATGCGCCGCGCTCACCGCAAGCCCGCCGACTTCCTCCGTGACTTGCCCCCCGTTCCCATCATTGGATTCGAGGTGAGTTCTTGCGCCCTCTCTATTGTTTTTAGGACGCTGATCCAACGCTTAGCGATCTGAGGAGACAATTAGGGCCAAGCCGTCGAAGATTTATACTTGTATACTACTTAGAAGGGATGCACTGAGGTTTTATTTCTTTTTTATTTTAGCTTTTGGAGTTTCGACATAGTTAATGTTTAGGTTATTTACAAATTATTCCTGCATCATCACGACTTTAGCTGGGAAATACTCCCTCCGTTCCAAAATAGATGACCCAACTTTATACTAACATTGTACTAAAGTTAATAGAAAGTTGAGTCATCTATTTTGAAACGGAGGGAGTAGCTCTTTCGAGGACTATATATGCAATTGGGAGCTGTAGGCTAAGAGGTTTCCATATGCAATTGGGAGTTGTAGGCTAGTACGTTGTCATATGCAAGTGGGAGCTGTAGGCTGATAGGTTGTCATATGGAATTGGGAGTTGTAGGTAGAACTCGTCTGAAATAAATTTTCCCTGTCGGATGCGTACTCGGGGAACAACATTGCAGAATACCACATTTAGTTACCCAGAAGAAAGGACTCAACTATGTTGGTTCAGTCTTATATGGTTGGTGTATACTTAAGGATATCTTACGTTCTCAATTTTTCATTCAACCAATCACTCTGTGCTATTGCTATAAATCTGTATCAGACAATTTAGTTGAAAAGTACTTCACAAATTTGATTTCAAGAGCAAATTACCGCTGGATGTTTTCCCTATCAACAGTGAATAGCTGTTTTAATGGGATCAACGTTGAACCATTGAAGATGAAATATGCACCTTTTGCTGTTGAACATTAGAGAACAACACTATGAATGCTGCCTAGTTCTAATTGATTTGTGTACAAAATAAAGTAATTTTTCTGTATTGTTTGATGAAGATGCTGTTGAATTTTCGGACCCTAGTGTTGGCTGTCACGTTGTTTAGCTAGTATGAAGTTCATTTCTTTCATATTGTAATGGCCGGAGAAAAGGCTGACCCTGCTTAAAATATTATTATTTTTCATAGTTGCACACGTCCACTAAGCTGAAAGCATGCACATATTGTCCTCGGTGTTATATAAACTAGTACTATATATTGTATTGTATAAGCAGGTGCAACCATTACAAAATCTTGTACATTAGCTCATGCCTTCTGCTGTATGCATGAAGCTAAAATTACAAGTAATCTGCACCAAGATTAACACACTATTTAGATATTCAATTGTATGACTAGAGGTGGTAAATTTTAGTGCTTGGAGCATACACTGAGCAATTTATTACAGAAAAACCTCACACGTAGCTGAACGACAGCTAGATTGAAAAGACATTCTCACTTTGAATTGCAGAGTTCTTACTATCTAAAATAGACGTTGTATTAGCACCATGCACATAGAACATGGGGAGTTTGTACCATGTTTTAGAAAGTTTCTCCTCTTTCAGTCATGTGTCACACTCTCTAATGCCAGTGCCGGTAAGCAACTAAAACACAAATTTGGTGTTACTGTTGCCTAATGAACAGCTGGAAGTATTTGCAAACTAAAAACCAGCTAGGAACTACATCTATGTTGGACCTCATTGAGCAGTTATGATATGTTTGGATGTGTCTCTGAACAGAACTATTAGTGTGTGTAGTTAGGTTTTTTCTTCATTTGTTTGCAACACCTTATATATGTTAGCAGTTCAGTAAGCTGAGTAGTCAAGTGTTTCGTATACATACATGAACGGACATGCCCAACATAAATTGCACATCTGATGTTACTTAACACAAACAAGTGTTGACAAACTGTAAATTTGTTGCACAATAGATGCTTTTGCATGTACGTTTTAAATGGTCAGCGTTTTTCTTGTATGCATATATTGTAAAACATTAGACCTACTTCTTGCTTGTTTTGATCATTTGGATTTGTTGTTTGAATGTAAAACATGTCATGTTCTCATTTAGCATTTTTGTTTTAGAATCATCCTATGCTTGCGAAAGAGTACGAACGTGTTAGAGCTGGCAAGCCACCTGCTACCATAGAGATGTCCCGCTATGGTTTGGAGCCACCCCCAGCGAACAAGAGGAATGATGTTGTTGCTTGGAGGCAGGCTTTACGGAATGCCCAGAGCCAGCTGCAGCATCAAATTGTGCGGTAAGGCTGCTTATGCATATTTGCATTTGAGGAATCATGTGTTCTGAATCAACATTGCTATAATAGACATGCACATTGATAGCTCTGTGTGGCCACTATGGCAGTCTGTTTGTAACATTTTTAAGTTATGAATATGAATGTTATTATGAAGTTGTATTAAAGCAAAATAGCTCCCATAGGGATTTCTTTGGGTCTGTGGTCAGGACATTCATTAAACTTTTCCCATTCAAAATTGCATTGAGTAATAAGCTAAACCCACATGATACTGAACTACGAATGACTGCCATAGTTCAAGCAGTAGGTTGCACTTTGCTGCACCAGATCATGACAACATCACATTGGCCAGTGTCTTGCTGTGGCATGTCCTGCTGTCTGTCTTTTTAGTAATTATACCAATGTTGTTCCATTCACCGTTATAGTCTGTAAGCTTTCAATACCGCGAAGAGTATAGGTTTCCAAATATTTATGATGAAATAAAAATCAAATTCAAAAGGACAGACTCTTTAACAAAGAGTTCCGCAGTCTGTTTGAAATGACAAGTAAATTGTTACGGTTATGCAAGAGCTGATTCTCTTATACGTACTATAGTAATCATCGTTAGAATGGGAGGTAGCGTATTGCTCGTAGTTGTAGACAATAATAACCACATTGTAGACAATGCATTCTTCGATTTTTCTTTATACATATGATCGGCATAGGCTTTGAATTTCTTAGCCTCAATTGTAGTATGCACTTTATTTAGGTGTTTTTGTGTTTCACCATATGCATATGGTTCTCATCATCTATGGTCTGCTATTATTGTCAAACATACTTCTATTGTTTTTTGAAATGAAGTTAGTGTTACAGGATTGAGAATCTGGAGCTTATGCTGAAGCACGGTGTTGAGGTTTGGAAGCTCCAGAACAGAAAGATGGAATCAGTTTTGTCTAGGTAATTTGTTCTGTCCATATGTCCTTGACAGTGCTGTATCACTTGCATCTTGTCCTGTTTTCCTTGCATTTCATTTGACACTGTTCGGTTTGTGGACTGTGTCATCAGTACTATCCTACATTGAAGGTGACGCAAAACCAATGTGTTTCTAGCTGTCTCACGTGTGTGATGAATCAGTGTTCATGTAGCTTAGGCATCCACTGGATTATGAAGCACTTAAATGTATTCATGTCATGCGTATGCTTTATTATTGTGTATGTGTACATGGTCTCTAAAAAGTAGATATACTAGTTATAATGCTGGAAGTATGCGATAACATGGTACTTTGTAGGACACAAAAAATGACTCTGGAATACAATGAAAAGATAGAAACTGTCAACCGTGAGAGGAAATTTCATCAGGTAACATACTGGTCAACTCCCGTCCTTAATGTGAATCAGCATGACCATACTGTACAGGCAAGTGATATTCTGTTTTTGATCAGCAAAACACTGGTGGACAACTCCATGCCTTGACAGTAGAATGGCAGGAACTGTGTCAGAAAAACATAGCTATTCAAGCTGCCTGTGTTGATCTACAGAATCAAATTGATCTGCTTAAACTTGAAGCTAAAGAGCAGTATGATCTGCCTCCCTTCCCCTCCCTCCCCTGCACTCCCTCCCCATTCTCTCCCTCTCTTTATGAGTTGTGTGCCAAATTTCTTTACAGGGGAATGCCAATGGCTGGTAGCAATGAAACTAACCCACAAGCATCAGTAGGGATTTGAGGTACAATATGTTATTCTGTTCTTAAAGGTGCAGTATTTTTCAATTTGCCTTACAATTAAGTTCAGTTGCCATTGCACAGAATGCGTTCATTCTGTTGACAAGTTAGATGTTTCTGCAGATACAGATGGAGGAAGGCAGAAGCTGTGACTCCATGAGATGTCAGCTAGAGGTTCCAGTAGCCACTATGCTTACCTGACCCACACCTGGCTGTTCCGTTGACAACTACCATTGTGGAATGTGTGTTATGCAACGTGATGGCATGTGCTGGTGGACACCTGGTAGAGAAACAGCTTAAACGCATGTATTGTTCCGTGACAAGAGAAAGAGAATCAGAATGCCCATCTCTTTTGTTGATCACAAATGGGTGTCAACTTTTCGGGGTGTAAATTTGTACCGTAACATGGAAGTGTCAGCTGAATGTTTCGTCTATTTAGCTCTGCTTGTTTCAGAAAATGTCATGAACCTGCTGCATCTTGTTTCAAATAGCCTGTTCACTATGTCGCCTTCTAAGGCTTGATTGATTGCCTTACCTTGTTGCTGTTGGGTTCGTAGGCTGGTAACTGCTATACGCTTATCTTCGAAAACTTAGCATGGGACGGCTAAGGTTGTGTTACAAACTACTCCCTCCGTTCCTAAATATTTGTCTTTCTAGACATTTCAAATGACTACTACATATGGATGTATGTAGACATATTTTAAAGTGTAGATTCACTCATTTTGCTCCGTATGTAGTCACTTGTTGAAATGTCTAGAAAGACAAGTATTTAGGAACGGAGGGAGTAGATGATACCCTGTGTATTGTTGAGGGAATTCATAGTAATATGCAGGATAAACATTTAATAATAGTTGTTAGAATCATAATCTGGTACTTGTATGATATAATGTGAAAAACTGTAGTTACATATAAAGTTTATTATGTTTTGCATGAATAGTTTATAGTTCAACTGTAAAAACAAGTAGTAACATGCAAGAGAACTATGCATTATTTTTGTGGTTTGTGCCTTATTTTTCCAGTAAAGTGACCGGAGATGTGTTCCGTTTCTTGTGCAATAATCAACTGGATGGGCATGTGTTTGTGGTTGTTTCATAGTATTCTCAGCATTCCAATTTCACTTGTGAACAACCATTAGTAGAGACGTATCAGGTCAGGTGCCTACTACTTATTGACATTGGCAGATAATAAGATACAAATTTGACAAACATTTCAGTTTCCTATTGTGATTGCCTTGTTCATTCCCGTGCTAGTAACCAGTAGCAATAGCTAGCTTGAGAAAAATATTTGTAAGTACATTCCTATTGAAATTATTGTTAGATGGATGAGACATTTCTTCAGTGTTGCAATCAGGCAGGCAGGCCTGAATAAAATGGTGTTAAACAAATTTGTACTGTATATAACAGAATAGGCAAGTTGCTATATTATCAAAACATAAAGCATGGAGGATGGTAGTATGAGCAACATATCAATGTTTAAGTAAGATGCATACATATGGAATAAATAAATGAAGTAAAGAAAACAAATTCACATATCAAAAAGGCATATGCCCTTTACATAGATTGACATGGAATCATTGATGGATATAAGATACAAGGACGCCACTACATAGGGGCGTCGTGATAGAGGCGAGGGTGTCCCGATGTTTCGATGAGATGGAGGCTATCGTTTTCTGTGGGAGTCGACATTGACGATCCGACTACGAACGTGCGAGACGTCGCGCCTTAGCAATCGCTAAACCAACTTCTGAGGGGTTATTGACCACGCCGGAGCACGATCAACCTGACCACGAGGGCCTATTTCCTGCGAGCAAACGAAGAACAAGCAAGAAACTGAGATTGCAATCTGGATATTGCGAATATAAGATGAAAGCTTTATTGATCAAGGTGGGGTTCTATGACGTCTTGGTCTGGTCGTTGGACACAAACGAAGTACGCGAAGTTGCAGCTATGGCGAACTTTTAATCTAAACAAAACCCAAGGAAAAAGCTACTAGATGGATCTACTTATATAGGAGCAAGGGGTGGCGGCCAAGGAGGTGGGAGGACGTCCCAAGGCAGCCTAAAACTAACCCTAGGTCGTACAAGGCTCATGGGCCCAAGTGGAGGTGATGCAACACCTTTGGGCTTGTAGTTTGACTCGGATTCTGCTGCAACGTCAGATTGTTTCGTCCGTAACTCAACGCTCCGGATGAATTTGAAGGTGAATCCAATTGGGTTGGAAAGAGCAAGAAATCTAGTTTCCAACAAAAAAAGAATCACCCAATTCGGAGTCCGTATGAAAATGTTGTTGACGTTTTGAGTCAAGTATGTCTGTGCAGTCCGAATCTGAATCCAAAACGTAAGAGACTTGGACTCTATCTTCTCTTGGCCCAAAAGTGACGTGAGAGGACTTTTTGAACACAACCTAAACTTCTCCTTTTCCCTTGTCTTCATATGTGGATTGTACAAATGTCCCATACACCTGCAATTAGACAAAACACAAAAGTGTGTGAAGTATTTTTGTTCTGGATAACATAAATAGATTATTGAATAGTTTGCATTAGAAATCACCTGACAAATATGCATGTATGCAATATTTTTGGTCGTATCCAAGGTAGTCATGTCCTCATCATCCTCCCCTTTTTGAAAATAAAGCCGTCCTCGGCATTGCTTAATCTGAAATGTGGCTAACAAAAGAGACAAGGTGTACATGTTGTATATGTATATGTCATCCATTTTAACTTCCCTTGATTTTTGCACATATGTCACATGTATACATGAGTAACTTTCATTGTTCATAAAATCTAAAGCCAAAAAATTATCACAGGAAGTAGAAGGCATGAAAATACTGGAACTCAGTTTGCACATATAAGTGAAGCTCTTATTCTCTTCAAAAGATTGGCAATGTTCATCATTAAACCATCCTAAATTCGATGAATAAACCTTACTTGCATCAAATTTACATGCTACAACATGCTTAAATAAGCAAACATGCAATAAGTCATTGGACACAGAATCATCATCAAGATTAGAGGTCATATTAAAATGATTAAACATTGGTTCTTTTGCATCAACAGTTAATTCAATGGGTGCACTCAAAATTGTTGATATCAGTTGTTTGATCACATGACGCATTCATGACAGTAACAAGAGTCTCTAAAATAGGTGGTGTGCTCAAATCAACAGGTAACTCAACACATGATGCATTCAAGTTAACTAGGCATGCTTCATTCTCATGTGAAGTTATATCATCAATACCTTTACTGTTACCTCGCAAAGATGTAGCTGATGTAGGTACGGACGTTGACAATGTACCATACTCTTGAGATGATATTGCGCTCACAATCCGAGGTGGGGCTGCTCTAGTAGGTGCAATAGTGGAGTAACCAACCGGCGATGGTGAGCATGAACTGGAATAGTAGTTGTTGTAGTCACCCAATGCATCCTCCTGTATCTGTCTCTCAAAGGTACAAGCACGGACATACATACCAGTAATGCAACGAGGAATATACCGAAATCTTGCCTGAATATCATGGTTCAAACCACCAAAAAAATATTCATTGTATCATCCTCAGATTCTTCTATGTCACAATGATGCATATAAGATTTGAACTCTTGGTAGTAAGCATGAACAGTGTTACTGCCTTGTTTTAATTGCTCCAATTTGCAACGCAATTCACGACGGTAGTAGGGAGGAAAAAATTGTTGTCTCATTACAGCTTTCAAAACTTTCCAAGTTGTGGGTTGGTTATCAATGTTTTTCTTACAATGTACACTCCACCAAACAGAAGCAAAACCAGTAAATGCTCTAATGGTAGCTCGTACTCTCTCAAGTTCAGAAAAATCATGGTGACTAAAAACTTGTTCTACTTCAAGCTCCCAAGCTAGATAAATAGCAGGATTAAATCTACCCTCAAATGATAGTAAAGAGATAACCTGACCATATGCTTGTGTGCGTTGTCCCAACTCTTGTGATAGTGAAGATGTGTCCGTCGTCCAAGAACTTCTATCTCTGGAACCTGTCATGATTAGTAGAAACAAGAACCAAAATTCGAGAATAATGTTCCTATGAACTACTAGGATGTGGTTGTAAAGTGCTCACAGTAAAGCAAATATCAATATCTTACAAGTTCTTACCATGCGGCAGGTGGTGACAGGCAACCAGCGGTGTCAAATAACTCCGAAGATTGCGTAAAGCGATTGCCAGGGGAACGTGCGTATACACGGTGTAGAAATATGTGGAGCTGGGTTGGCTATATATGGTAGCAAAAGATTAGCAATAATCAATTCAGAGATGCAATGTTGAATAAACGCTCAACGACGGTACTGTGCTGGTCCTAGGCTAGACCGAACTAGAGACGCGAGCCTAGAACACTAATGAGGTCACGTCGTAGCACAACCAGCATCAATGAAGGATACTAAGTAGCTCTGGACAGCAAGATATAAGTGAAGATCACAACGGTAGTAAAGATAATGATGTGAAACAACAGCCAAGCAGGATATATCAACAACTTTGTCTCCAACTTTCCTCTGAAAAAGTTTGTGCCGATTTTTTTGTTTTTTTCTCTCTTGTTTTTCCTCACACTTTTTTTCTTTCTCTCCTTTTTTTGACTTTATTTTCTCTTTTTTTCTCTCGTTTTTTTCTCTCTTTTTTCTCCCTCTTTCCAAAACAAACTAGATAAGATGCAGATTGGATCAAGTGAAGATGTGAACGATCTCAACTATTATTATGACAATGAATGGTGGGTAGCACGTGGTGGAAATTGATGGATGGGTGGTGGACAGCGGAAGAGATAATGATGCAGCGGTGGCGTGACTAATGTGAACAGAACTCGAAACTCTAAACGAACTAGACACTAAGACCAGCAACTCGACACGACGATGCAACCGATAATTCAACTATGCAAGCAATGAAAAGAAAATTGCAAAGGCTCAGACTGGCTTGGACCAAGGATGAATAGATCTAACTTTTTTTTGTGGCTTTTTCTTAGACAATAGGTAAGAAAATAAATCTAATCTAGGAAAACTGGAAATTCTCACCGAGCAACCTGAAAACTGATACCACTTGATAGAGGCGAGGGTGTCCCGATGTTTCGATGAGATGGAGGCTATCGTTTTCTGTGGGAGTCGACCTTGACGATCCGACTACGAACGTGCGAGACGTCGCGCCTTAGCAATCGCTAAACCAACTTCCGAGGGGTTATTGACCACGCCGGAGCACGATCAACCTGACCACGAGGGCCTGTTTCCTGCGAGCAAACGAAGAACAAGCAAGAAACTGAGATTGCAATCTGGATATTGCAAATATAA